>NC_092794.1:20405753-20455769 GCF_918797505.1 Bemisia tabaci
GTATGTCGTCCATTCCACCCAACAAAGCACGACAAAGCAACGATAAGACATAGCTAGCCGACCAATCACGCTTCGCCATTTAACCTATATCATCCATTTCCATCCGACAAATCCAAAATAACAACGATCAGGCTGCTGCCTTATTTGTGTGCAGCACCTTGTAGCATAATACTGCCGCATCATCAGGGGAAACATCAGAAACACTTCCGGACTTCCGAAGGTTTAATTAAAAATTGTGAAAAAGATTAATAAATTCCAGATTTTGTGAAATTTATTCGAGTCTTGAAATTTCACTTTTCATATCTGAGGACAGTATAGAATCGTCATGGAAGCAGTTAAATTTTTTACTGATCTCAACTGACATCAAATCTGAGATCGATATAAAATGTAACGAGTTTAATGTAATTTTGACAATGTTCATCAGCTCATTCTTATCAGAAAAACTCGTATTTTTCGGTTAATGTACATCAATTCTAAACCTTTAAACAACGAGGCGAGCCAGGCGCCTCGTCGGCGGCGCGGCAGAGGGCCGGTCGCGTTTCGTGGATTCGTTGGGCCCCGTTCAATTTTCGAGTCTAGGTCAGCTTTGGAAAAGGAAAAAGACCATTAATGAAATAACGATGACCACTTGCGAGCAATAAAGGTCGTTGGGTCGACGGAATCTTCGGCGCAAGGACGCGTACGCAAACAATAATACACCGCGGTCCACGTTGACAACGTCGAGCGGGCACACGTACCACGGCGACGACGCGACGCGGTATTGTTATCCGTTCGTCGACGTCAGAGGACGTATAATTTTCCCAATTTAATGAGACGCGAAATGAGCGCCGCTGCGATGCGATGCTCTGAAATTACGCAGGACCGAGATGAACGGAGTTGAGCGGGAAATGTTGATCTATTTCCCGCGTGAACCCCACAATGAGAAAAATGTTTGAATCAGTGAGAACGAAAACACACCAACAAAAAAATGAAAAGAATCAATACACACACGAAACCGAACAGTGAATGAAGAAATTAGTCTAAGAAAGAGATTTTTGGTGCCAAAATACAAGCACTTATGGGCATTTTAAAGGTCCAAGTTGGAACAAGTGCGCTAACTTCAACGACTTTTATACAAATTGACTGTCTCTTATGAAAATTGAGCAATTTCGAGTTACCGAGTTGGTGTGTTTTCGAGCTCACCAGTGGCGTGGCGTGCTTTGCGATATATCGATAGATATGCCACTCAAACCTATGAAAAAAGATCGATTATCAGGGTGTTCGCAGCGAACACGCTAGTAATCGATTCTTTACCAGATAGTTTCAAATGGCGAGATATCGATAATCGATCATTCACGCCACTCCACTGGCTGATTCATTTGTGTTCCTGTGTTACTTCTGGTTAATATCGAAAGTGAAACACGAACAAACCCAAATTTTGTGTTGATTTTGCTACAGTTTGCGGTGAATTTAGCGCCGAAAACACCGGAGAGACTGGGAAACTCCAAAGACAACCGAAGGCTTGGATTGTTTCGTATTTTACGTCACATATTAATATAGAATGTCGGTTACTTTTTCTTACCGAGTACATACGGGGTGTTCTGAAACGATGGTGAAACTGCAGAAATGTGTTTGTCGGTTTCCGGCATCCGCTGCGACTTTTTGTAATTCTTTATTTCCTAAAAAGAGAATTACTTACCGACGAAAACTTCGGTGATTTTTCTTCTCTGTATGAGGAGTATCAGGTAAAAAGCGGGTCTCTTTTGAAAATCTTACATAGAGGTGCAGACTTTAGAACACCGCAAACGATTTTCGCACTTTTGCAGTTTCACTGCGTGTTGAGAAGTTCCGTGCCATCCATGTGCCATTTAAGATTTCTCTAAGATTTTGAAGGGTCCAAAAGTCGTTTTCTTCGATCTTGAAGCACTCACAAAGTGTCAGGTCTCTATAACAATCTGTTCAAAAGTTACAAGGTACATGCAAGGTGCTACTGGTGAGGTACTTTTGTATCACCCTTTAGATCGTAAGAGACATAAACTTCTGTATTTACGGTCGCTTCTGAATGTGGATGTACATACAAAACGCGTGAGAAAGATTCAGTTATCGATTTTATCAGTTGTCAGTTATCATTAAACGCACAAGCGGCTAACAGTCCTGACGTTAGAAATGATTTTGGACATCTCACCGGCTTCTCTGGCTCTGAGACAAAAGGAAGGTCGGACAAATCAAAGGAAAATCAGGGTGATGGCGGAATTCTTATGGTCCATAATGATCGGAAGCACACAATTTCACAAAAGGTGAACTATTTTTGCAGACGATTCTTGTTGACAAAAATGGGAAACCCTCATTCTTTGATTATGATTATGATTATGATATTGTTTTCCAACATCCGTCCACTGTGATGATTTTAGGAGGATCAGTTATGTGCGATGTTGTTTTAGATCTTCCTTTGAGAAGTGTTCTGATGATCTCTTTTCATTTTGTAAAACTGTAACAGCAATTTTTAAAGTCCAACGAAGGCAGAGCCTGTCCTGCGCGGGCAACAAAATACGAAACGCCTTCAGATCTCTCCTTATGCAATACGGACGACCATCGAGCACGAATATTTGCGTTCTGTTCCATCCAGGCGCTATTTTCGGTGTCGCTTCGCATCACATCCATCCTTCTGTAGAACAAATTCTGCACACCTCCTCTGCGATTTTCCAAAAGAACATTTCACGCAAAACACGTTCAACACAATATGAATTTTCCAAAATCAACTCAAAAGAGACAAAGTATACATACCGTTTTTTATTTTATAATCCGTTCTGCGAGAAAATCGATGCCAAATACCTTAAGTTTTATTATGTAAGAAATTTTAACACGGACAAGTTGGTATACCTCATTTGGACGTCATTCTACCAAACCGACCTATGTGGAGGTGAGAAATATGGGGTGTGCTCGTCGAAGCTGCATAAGAAGCAATGTAAAAGTGGGCGTGATTCCTTTTGAAGAATTGGAAAAGCGGGATTTTACATTCTATCAAACAGACCTATGTGCCAACTGAATGCGGAACTCATGAGCCGCGGGCCTGGCAAGAGAGCGTTGTGAACAGGGCTCATGAGTTAAAGCGCCCCAACGACGATCTCCCCGTCGCGCCTCCCGTTGATCATTGACGCTGACGTCACTGGCGCTTTATTATTCCCATTCACTCTTACGGTCAGAGAACTAACGAGCACACCTCATATTTCTCACTTGCACATAGGTCTGTTTGATAGAAATACGTCCATTTGCCGTGCAAAAGAAAAGCGTCGTATGAACCTTTCTTATGAACCGTCTTTGATGGAATGCGAATTTATTGGGAAAGTTGTAAATATTTTCTTCTAATTTTTCAGACAATATTGTTCGCAATTTAATATGAGCTATTTGAAAATGTTTAGGAAAAGACGCACAACTCTCCTCTAAAATAAATAGTTTATTGGGGGAAATTTTACAACGTTTAAATGTTCATCCAGCGTTTTTCTTCAGCACGGCTTGGTTGGTCCCGAAATGTCTCGATACGTTTATGAATCAATTCACGAAAAGCCAACCGCACATGAATTCTAGCTGGAGCGCAATTCAGCTATGCATTCACGACTGCAAAAAAGTCGAAGGAAATCGACAAGCCCAGCGTGCATGGAGGCTATTTCCATTTTAATCTTCTGCCACATTCTTACGGCGCAATGATACAACTATTTGAACTCTCCGAAATGCGTGAGGTATCACGTCGCATTTGAAGGCGTTTTCAAAAACAGCCAAGTTCCGATACCTGGTTTATCGTTTTGAATAGTTCACATTATTTAGTTTTCATTTCCAACCACTTGTTTATTTATAATCCTCATATAAGAACCACCCTTTTGCTAAATACCATTCTAGCTGAAGCTCACCTAAGATATATGCATTGATGACTGCAAAAATGTGAACGGAAATCGAAAAGGCCGGCGTGCATGAAGGCTATTTCAATTGTAATCTTCCGTCAGATTCTTACGGCGCAATGATACAACTATTCGAACTCTCAGGAATGCGTGAGGTATCACGTCGCATTTGAAGGCGTTTTCAAAACAGCCAAGTTCCGATACCCGGATTTTCGTTTTGCATAGTTCATATTATTTTGTTATATTCTGTACCACTTGTTTATTCTTAATCCTCGTATAAAAACCACCCATTTGCTAAATACAATTACTGTCGATGGATGGTTATGTGATTCTAGATTAGGTACTTGGGTACCACAAACATCGAAAAAAAAAGGATGCTGACTTTACATTCTGAATGTAAAAAAGTGTGCGACAACTCGCAAAACGCTGAGTTAATCGCCACAGCAATTACTATAGCAATGTCAAGATGTAAAGCTGACTGCCATGGCGGTTAACCCAGCGTTTTGTGAGTTGTCGCAGACTTTTTTACAACCAGAATGTTAAGTCGGCATTCTTTTTTCTCGGTGAATTTAAGGTGAGTTTCTACTCGTTTCTAGAACTTCAGCTGAATAACTAGCATCTATACCCTCAATTTGCAGCCCAATGAAATTATGCGGACATTTCACACACACCTCAACGGAGGCCTCAACTTTTCTCATTCTTCCTGGCACGCTCACAGTTCTTCTCGAACCCAAGAGAAACAGTTGTTGTAGCGCCTCATATGAATATCAATTTCAGCCCCTCTCTATATGAGCTCCCGTCCTAAAATTAAAACCCGATTAAAATTCGCGAACGGAACCGCGAATTACGATTATCACCAATGGAAAAGGCTGATTGTGAGCCGAGGGGCCTCGGTTCTTGGTAGTCAAGACATGCTCTGCCCACCCGAACGGAAACGGAGTTGCCAAATCGGACGATGGGTCATTATCCCTCCAGAGAAATATGACTCGAAATTTTCACTACGCTCCGTTTTGAAAAGAAAAAGTATGCACTCGTGGGGGAGATCTTTCACCAATTTCATAAAGCTGACTTTCTAAAGTTACTAAAGAGCGTGTTCAGTCACCCCCTCTTCATGTCAACCCCCTTCACTCAACCCTCTCATCGAGATTTTCAGTGTTCTGAACATTTCGACGGTAAAACTTCCTGACCACGTATCTCGGTTTGCGACGTTGCATACTTCTGCCGTGCCAAGGAAAAACGCCGTATGAGCCTCCAGACGTTGCCAAATTTCCTCTGATAAAATGCGAATTTCATCGGGAAATTGTAAATATTTTTCTTCCAATTTTTCAGACAATTTTGTACGCAATTTAATCCAAAATATCTGAAAATTTCAAGGAAAAGTACGCATAAATTTCGTCAAAAATACATGTTTTATCCAGGGAAATTTGGCAACTCTCGAATGTTCATACGGCGTTCTTCCTTAGCATGGCAGACTTCCTATCCTACTTTATTTTTCATATATGGGAAACTACTCAACGTCAATGTTTGAAAACTTCCGTGATTTTCCTTCTCTATGCGAAGAAAATTCCCCAAAAAAATTACAGAATAATATGGATTCTTTCTCCCCAAAGGAAGGTAATTAATCGCGGAGCTTTTAAAACAAGGGATACAGGTTTGAGAGTTTTAACATCGATTTGGGGTCGAAAAATTAATGTTTGCACTACAAACCAAAAGAAACCCTCAGACATCAGACCAGGTATGAATTAGGTAAAACACTAGGTAAGCAGCATGAATTCTCATCATAAGTTCACGAGAAAAATGGATCACACAACGAGAAGTATGGAAAACAACTTCTGTACGAGACATTGCAGTTGACACTACAGGAGTGCGTACCTCGTTTCAGGTGTTTCATAATAACCTCTTCAATTTTATTTTATCGACGAAAAACAAGACAATGCTACAACTTGAAATTTTCATAGATCAATCTTCACACACCAGAGGAAAAAGCAGAGAAATGTTCAAAAAATGTCTTGGAGTATTAATTTTTCTATCTAAAAAAGAAAGTATGACAGTCTGGAGCGTTGCGAACCGAGGGACGCGTAAAAGGAGCACAGTTGGCACTCGTCGGCAGTGCACAAGGGTACTCCTTCCATTTACAAGATAGGCAACACGAGCAGGAATACTGGTCGTATCAATTATTATCGATGATGAAGTTAGAACTACCTGCGTTCGAATATCTCCGATTATGTTTCATATTTTCAAAACATAAATGGAAGAACGCCGTATGAGCCTCCGGACGTTGCCATACTTCCTTTGATAAAAAGCGAATTTAGTGGTAAAATTGTGACTATTAATCACGGCAGTTTTTGAGAATTCGCCAAAAAAAAATGAAGTTGATTTAACGTTCTAAAGGTAAAAAAAAGTGTGCGAGAACTCACGAAATGCTAAATTACCCGCTACAACAGTTAGTTCTACATCTTGAGATTGCTTTAGTGACTTCTGTAGCGGTTAAAACAGTATTTTTAAACTCTCGCACACTTTTTTCACATTTAGAAATGTTAGATCAACTTTTTTATCGGTGTTGCAGTTGAGAGGTTTTTCATTTAAAAAATGAAGTATGACAGGACGCATACCGAGATGCGTGGTTGCGGACTTTTGCCGCGCCGTCGAAAACGCCCTTACTTACAAACTATACAAATGTCCTTTCAACTCCTGCCTGCAACAATTCGAGCTTCACGGATGTCCGTGTTGCATACCCACGGAATCGCAGGCGTTGTGACTATCCAGGCACTCACGACTTCACCCTCACTCGCGACGCGACTTGGCGCCAACGGCGGGCTTTACTTTGAGGATTAAAAAAGGCAGGGCAAAGATAGTTAGTTAGTTAGTTAGTTAGTATATTTTAAGACATTTAGCGTCACAGGCTATTAACGTCTTTACAGAGAATTTTGGAGATGGGAGTATATACGAAAATTTAGATTTTTGAATTAAGAGAGGTGAAGAGTTTCAGAATTTTGGTAGTAACATTGGGTTCATCGCATGTAAGTGGGTTTGCATTTCTGTTGATTGTAGGGGAGTAGATCTGTGATTGGAGATATCTGAGGGCAGAGCGGTCAATAATTACGTGTCTGACGGTTAGAGGTGATAAATTACAGAAGTTACAGATGGGTTGATTTTCTTTGGAGATGATATGATTGTGACTGAAAAAAGTGTGACCTATCCTGAGACGCGCAATTTGAACTTCACATGATCTTGTTTTGTGGTTAGATGTTCTTGGATATGGCATGGGGGCTCTACGGAGACGATTTTGTTCACTTGTGCTCCTCTCTTGTTCCCACGAGTTGTTGCAAGAATAGTTGTATACACGATTATAGGATATGAGTATCTATTATGCTTCAGCTTTGATATCATGATGCGCTGAGCATGATTTGTAGAGCAACTTTTCATTTCGGAGATGTCTTCCAAGTTTAGGTAAATGTAGAATGGTAGGCTCTCTGCCATTTACATGAGTACTCGCAGTGAAGCCCACCGCATGATAGAACGACCCTTCTAGAGAAAAAATATTCCAGAGATGAAATATTATACTAAAAATGCAAATTTTGATGTTAATTTTTCGCATTACATATTGCATAGGGTGATCATTGAAAGAATTTTTACGAGAAAATTAATGGAGCTACTTCTGAAACCTTCACGTTCCACATTAACATCGATATGAATTTTTAATGTTTCCACATTTTGTCCAATTCCTCTCGTTGTCTTCATTGAGCGTCACATTGAGCGCCGCTGCTGAGACGAATAGTGTCTAAAGTCAAAACGCCTTCATTTTCGTGCGTATGCAACCCGAGCATCCATGGAGCTCGAATAGTTGTATCCAGGCGTTATACGGAAATTCTTTTGGTGTCCCGTCACATGCCACTCAAATCAAAGCTTTAACAAAGACAAAGAAAAAGAAATAGATGTTAAGTATTTCAAAAGCAAGTTTTATTTTCAAATACAACAGAGTAAATTACACAAATTTCAAAGAGAAATCAGACAAGGAAAAACATTCAGTAGTAATGGAAAAGAACAGAAAAAGTCAAATGAGACAGGAAGAATACTTTACTTCAGTCTTCTTCTCTATTATTTACCCACCCAGGATGATTTACTTAGGTAACTCTTTGAAACAGATTTTTATTCAATTTAAACCATTTGCAAATTTTTTGTTGCAAAAGAGTAACTAATTCAAAAATTGTTAATCAAAACTGAACACTATCTAGCAAAACTTCGGCGATTGTATGAAATAATAACAAACTCAAACTAAGTAATTATTTTAAGTGTTTAAAAATAAGTGTAGGGGTACTAATCATAAAATTTGTGGAGGCTAACTAAATCTCAGGAGTATTCAGGTGAATCAACATCGAAAATGTCTTAATCCGCATCTTCATGCGAATTTTTTCACAGTATGATTTATGCAGGCAAATAAACTACATGAGTATGTATTTTTCTTTCATGACATTCTCTAAGAATGGTCTTGTCAATATTTATTAAGATGAAGGATAACTAAAAAGAAATCGTGAGGAGGTACATAATAATACTGCATTTGTCACTAAAAATAAAATTGGAAAAAACTATAGCTAAAAAGTAGGACTGAGTTTTTATCAGCCATAAGATTTGTTTGATACTAGTGGCATGCAGCAGGTAGTTTCAGGAATCATCTGTAACTATAAATTAGCTCACTGCATTCGAGAAGGAAATGGTAAACACAAATGGGGGTCCTTCAGCCTTCCATTATGCACCCAACAAGAACTATGCCACTGGGATACTATTTTTTACATTCATAAATAATAAATTAATTAATTAAAGAAAAACAGTGAAAAAGAAATAACATAGAAAAAAGAATAATAATGTCTAATAATACCTCCCTCTTCAAAAGAGATTCAAAGCTTCAATCAGAACTTTAAGGTAGAATCCACCAAATGAGGTAACAACAAAGTAGGTGGTTGACAATTCAAAATATCCGATACATACAGTGAACCTCAATTATCCAAACAGGGAATCGGCCCAGAATGGATGAATTGAAATTTATATATTCGAAAAATTAAAAATGAATAATGAATACTGACAAGTAGAAATCAAGTACTAACTAATCAGGTATGAATGAGAGGGCGGATTTAGGCATGAGCCACGTGGGCTGCAGCCCAAGGTGGAAAAATTTGGGGGGCAACGAATTTGCAGAGGTGAGGGGTTCTACTCAGTTTTGGTTGTCCTGCTGTGAAGTTGGCTCATACAAAATCTTACTCAAAAAGATTTCACTTTCAATATGTACCTAGTTCCTAGTAGCAAACTGGATACAAGACTCTCCTGAAAAAATGGCAGCAAAAGACAAACAGCTCATGAGCAGCTACTAGATAAATCCGCCCCTTTATAAATGAATGTACAATTACATATTAATTACATGATGCTGAACACTGCTGAAGTTGCAACTGCCAAATCAGCCCTTATAATCAACACTTAAATTAAATACTGATTTTATCTTAATTATCAGAGGTGCAAATGATTTGGGGGAAAAAAGGTTTGCCATGGATTGTACAGGACTAGATTCTACTGACAAAAAAGAGTATACAAAATGTATGTACTAAACAAAATGATCTCAGTTTTGCGATCAAGTCAGAAGAGAGGGTCTTGTAAAATATGATGAAGCAAGGGAATGGAAAAAGTAAAGAGATTGAAAAAATTAAGACCTAACTAGATAGATCCACGATAAAAATTGCAGAAGGTTTGAAAATTGGCAATACCTAAAATTGAAAAACAAAGTTTATGATAGTACTTTATCAGGAAATTCAGCTTTCTTTTCATTAGAATAGAGTTTACAGTCAATTTTAGGATAAATTAGTCGCAAATTACACAGCAAAATCCTGTGAATAGCTACCAAAAAAATTTGAAAATCCTTGATGTCTCTAAAATTTTCATCATTTTGAAATTTTACCAGCATTTAGAGAAAAGAGGAAAATGACTATCACAGTACCCATGAAAAAAGAATAAATAATTTAAAATGTACGAAAAAACTGGGATGACAGTTCCAAAATAAGTTTGGTTGCAAAAACAGCTGAGCAGAGAAGATATATCTAGCTAGATACATTTTTTTTTTTTTTTAATTTCAACACATTTAATGAAGATAATATGCTTAAAGTATATCAATCAATTAATGATTGAATAATGAAATGACACCACCAAGCTCTTTACCACATGATTTTAATACCGACGCAAGTAAAATTTCCTTCATAAGTCAACTATTGAATAGAGTACAAGCTGTAAAGAACACAATTAGAAATATGGGCCCTCAGTCATTGTTTATCTAAAAAAGAGCATATTCTTGTAAAAAGAGAAAACGAATTTTCAAAATTAGAAAGACAATGACTTAAAATGCACTTAACAGAGGTACAACTATTTTTAGAGCAAATTATGTCATTAGCAGTTGTCTATTTATTTCATAAAAACCAACTGATTGAGCTAGGGGTGGAAAGTAAACAGGAATTTCGCCCTGTCAGTGCCCAAACTAGCACATTGTAGTTTTTTTTTTTTCCTTTGTTTTTTGCTGTTTTCAGACAAACCGGTAAAAATTACTTTGAGTATTGACTGATCTATGAGGATTTTTCTTGGTGTTGCTCAGCTACAGCTCGCTCTTTCACACACTATGATTTTTAGGAGAAACTTATAACAATAAGAGTATAATCGGACATTCTCAAAAGAAAACAAAAGTACAAAAACAAAACAGAGTTAAAAACAATAAAACAGTAAAATAGTAATAAGCTTGGAGCTTTAATTAGGTATACTAAAAGTTACCTAGAGTAATGTAGTACTAAATGATAATATGTATAAGTTCACAAAAACTAAAATACAGAGGCTCTCGAGACAAAAAGAGCGATAAAGCTATTATGCAAGACACATTGACAATAGAACAAACCTGACTAGTTATCTAAGAGCCTGAACTTAAGAGAGAAAAAAGGTGAAAGGTAACCAAGACATGGAAAAACATTAATGTTCAAAAAACTCAATTTTTCTGACACCTCAATTAGTTTTGTTGTGACTTGATACAGAAAAAAAAAAAATAATAAATGAGTCATCGTTACGCCTACAAGAATTAAAAACAGCGAGGCTTCATTTAATAAATTTCAGAGCTTGTGTTTCTCTGTGAAATAGCTTTGACTTACATCTATCTAAAATTCCACCTTAAACTTAATATGGGCCATCAGTTTCTTAATAAGTCGTTGGCATAAATTATAGTGCAGAGGCTTTCAATAGTATTCTACTTGAAATTTTGATGAGAATACAGAACTCGTAATACTCAAATTCACACCTTGTCTAGTGGTCCATTTAGTCAAAGTACCAATCAAATTCACCTCTAAGAGGTAGACAATTTTTCTAACGATACACAGTTATCGAGAATTCTCATGTAAAAATATTTAAAGCTATTTTAAGAAGGTGAGAATTCTTGATGAGTTTGATCAGCATCTAATAAAACACGTGCGTTTACAGAGAGAGAAAAAAATATGCTAAAGATCTATATATGAATGATTTTGGAGACTTTGGCAGCATAAAGCTTTGGTTTGTTGTTCTTGTTTTACTGTTCATTGGTTTAGTCTAAAATGATAACAGGCAGGCACATACCAAAAACTAAACTTTAAAAAATTTTAAGTGCAGTGTTTCAAAATCTCTACTCTTAATAAACTTTTTTGACAGGGAATGGCAAACTTCATTGCTTGAAATCCACAAAATGGTCCTGAACAAGAAAAACAAAGAAAAATCACAGAAATTTTTAAGAAATTATTATGTTGATTAGTTATTCAACATTATATAAAGAAGGAGGGGAAGCCGATAATCTCATAAACCAATGACTGCTGTTTCCTGGTTTAGCTATTGAATACTATGCCTTGTCGAGACTATGAAAAGAGAAAGGATCACAATCACTAATTTCCTTTTCTTCTCAAGTTTAGAAATCTCTGTTTGAAATTCAGTAAACCCTTAAAATTTAAAGTTAGCAACATTGAATTACTAGACCACACTAATTTTATTTACATTTAGAATGAAAGAGTATCTCTGAAAAAATTTGATAAAATTTAAGGTGTTCATTTCACCTTGGTAAGTACATAGGTACCCAAATTCAAAATATTCATGAGCAAGGCTTAAACTATAACACAAACAGATACATAATTTGAAAACTACCTATAAAAACAAGGGAACTAAAAAGATCAGTATTTCGGTATAATCACATAATTTTGGTAACGATCAAAATCGTTAAAAAAGACAGAAAGAGAAACTTAGCTACCATTGAAGGAAGAGTATAAAAAAAGGACCAACAGGCCCTCAGTGGTAATCAAAAAGCAAATTTTGCTTTGAATCACAATACTTCAAATTTGGTTTTGACCAAACGCCTAGAACCGACAATGAGTTTACGTCAGATCGGTAGCCCAGACTTTTAAAAAGCCTGAAAACTTCATCAAAAATCTTCTAGAAAAAAATAGCACCGTGAACTGCGTTGAACGCCAATGAAACGAACTAAATGGCTTCAGATTTACATTTTTCTTCTTACAGAAGATCCTTGCAGTAGCAAAATTTGCGTAAATTGTGCAAGGTGTTCTCGATACAGCCATCCTGCTCACCATACTCATTGATACGGCTGATGTCTTCCATCTGAAACAGAACAGACTTGTTACTACCGGCAGGTTAGAAACTTTATTGAGTCGATTTGGAGGAGACAACACAATGATGCATTGCGATCATGCATTAGAAACATTCATCCTTACCTTCAACTTGTATGAGTTGCCATTCACATCGTAATTGACTGAAAACTCAAAAATTCCGTCACCAGGGGAGGTTGTCACTTTAAGCTGGTACGTTTCCATTGTTACATGAACACTGTCAGACAGGTCTGGTACGAATCCGTCATTATCACGAGCACCTTTAAATTTCATTACACTTCTATTTGGCACCATTTTCGTTGCCCAATGAATCTGCTTAATAGTTAGTTTGGCACATAAATCAGTGAACTCGGCATTATACCTGAAAAAAGTAAAACTTTGTGAAAAAAATAGAAATATATGCAAACTTACAATTATACTCTCTCTACGCGTGTAAGTTAGAAGCTGAAGATGGCATGATAATCTGATCAAGCTTTTTTGACAGATTATCACACCTAATTCGAACACTTCAAGTGCCATACTTTTGGTAGGCATGTTGGTCATTGGTGCAGGCAATTGTCAGGTTTGTTATTTGCATCAGATTTTGGGTTGGTTATCTGAGAAGCTGGCTCATTAACACGGCCTTAGCTGTATTTTCCCTCAAAATTAGAGTAAAATAATTTGGAGACCAATAGAAAGAGAAACTTGTTTCTCACATTTCTTTATGTGATGAGAGAATCATTTTCTATTACGTCACATCTCGCTGAGGAAAAAATTGTCACATTAAAAAACAGGGCACCTAGCATGAAAAACTAATTACTTAAAATATTCTTGAGAAAAGAGGGAGGGGAAGAGACAGAGAGAAAAATGAAGTTACAGGGCTCATGACAGAGCTCTTGAAAATTTATTGATGATTTGGTTCTTGATTTTTTTATGTTAGTTTTTAGAGATAAGTCGATGCAATGCTTTAAAAGAACTTATCAATGGCAAAACAACTTTCTTTGAAAAGTGAATATACAAAGACACTGATATAATATGAAAATTCTAATCCAAAGGACTACGTGCAAAACGGGCCATTTGGGGCTCGGGGCAGAAACCTTTGAGACTTGCCCTATTCATTCACCTAACAATGCCCCATCTTTTCCCAAAGTTTCAAGCCCCCCAAAAATTTTGGGGAGACGCGGCGGGGGGTCAAAGTTAAAAACCGGCAAAATTTTCGCGAATTTATTACTCGAAAACCAAGAACTTTTGGAAAACGCGGTTTAAACGAGCGTATTCAGCGTGACGAGAGCTTTCAGAAAATGTATAACATCATAGGGTTTTGTCAACTTCAGCTCGAGTTATCGCCTCCGAAGCGCCGGAACGCTCAAAGAAGACCCCTTATTTTTTCACGTTTGGGCCGATTTAAAAAAAAGCCATTGTTTTATTTTGATGAAAAACTAATATGTTGTTCCTGACTCTCTGTAGACCCTCTAGCTCTTTACCGCATGCTGGGGAAATGTATTGGTCGCGAGTTATAAGAGCCGAAAGGAGCGAAGGTCGGGAAAATCGGCTATTTTAAACTGCGCGCGGCGACGGATCAGGAGACATGTGGCAACAATGCGAGGTCGGCAGAGGAGTGTGATTCGCCGAACTGAGTGGGAGGGGACGTTTTCCTTCCGATCAACGCCGCGCGCGCAGTTTAAAATAGCCGATTTTCCCGACCTTCGCTCCTTTCGGCTCTTATAACTCGCGACCAAAACATTTCCCCAGCATGCGGTAAAGAGCTAGAGGGTCTACAGAGAGTCAGGAACAACATATTAGTTTTTCATCAAAATAAAACAATGGCTTTTTTTTAAATCGGCCCAAACGTGAAAAAATAAGGGGTCTTTTTTGAGCGTTCCGGCGCTTCGGAGGCGATAACTCGAGCTGAAGTTGACAAAACCCTATGATGTTATACATTTTCTGAAAGCTCTCGTCACGCTGAATACGCTCGTTTAAACCGCGTTTTCCAAAAGTTCTTGGTTTTCGAGTAATAAATTCGCGAAAATTTTGCCGGTTTTTAACTTTGACCCCCCGCCGCGTCTCCCCAAAATTTTTGGGGGGCTTGAAACTTTGGGAAAAGATGGGGCATTGTTAGGTGAATGAATAGGGCAAGTCTCAAAGGTTTCTGCCCCGAGCCCCAAATGGCCCATTTTGCACGTAGTCCTTTACAAACAGACTCACGAATTCACATGTTTAACGAAGAGTTCGCCGATATTCTTCACAACATAGCTGCTTACACTTAACCTTTCCCAGTCAAGACAGGCACACCAATGGGGCTCGATGAAAGCATCCCTGCATGTTCGCTCTGGAGGGATCTTGAAAAAAAAAAATAAGAAGTATAAAAAATAGGAGTTAAACTTCAGGGGATGAAGAAAGATTCTTGCTCCCAAATCGATTTCAATTAAGCGATTATAAAATTTCCAGAGCTCCACATCAACGACTTCCAAATTTCTCACTTGCTTACATGCCCTACACAAGGGGGGACCCAAAATAATAGGAATATTTCTGTAACTTGGCAACATCGCATACTTCTGAGCTTGATTAAGAAAATTTGGGGAGAGGGTAGAGCGGATAGGGGTCAAAGTTGAAACTTTAAAATGGCATATCTTGTGAGCCGTTGTCATAGAGATGATCGTACAAGCGGAGGTCATATACTCAGGATCCAATCTAGATTTTGATCAGAATGTGATCAGAAGTCTCTTTATGCTAAACTTCGGATCTCTGAACTGGAAAGGCACAAAAATAGTAGAAAAACTGGCAAATGAAAACTATCAATTTTAAAAATGAACTTGCTGTTCCTAAAGTGAATTAATGAGGGTGGAAATACACTAACGCAGAAAAAAAATGTTCAAGAAACAAAAAATCTCCGCAGTAGGTAAAGAAGTTGGCCAAAGAAAGCTTTAGTGTGCCGAAGAACAATTACTTTAGGACACTACAAAGTTCCAAGTTATGTGCCATCTTCAATGGCTTTTATGGAAATTAAGCATCTTTGATGAAATTTGGGCCTTTTTAAGTTTCCGGGTTGGTGGGTTTTCATTCTCATAGATTCCATTATATTATGTTCCGATTTTTCGACATCTAAGATTTTGTGTAAAGACTTAACCTTTAATAAATCTTACAAAAGCGGAGCATACCAATTGATTGTGAAGGAGGTTGGTCTGAGCTTCAAAGTTCATCTTGGAGAAAGGAGAAGGAGTGGAGCTATGATTTTTTAAATGTTATATGTATACCATAAAGAAAGGGACAATTTTCAATTCTTTGCAAGCACTGAATAATTACCTTCTTGAAAAGTGATATACCCCTGTTGCTGATATTTCCAGGACCATCTCCCGAAAAGTGGAGCACATCTCTAAGAGTTGCATGAATATCAAATGGAGACGTCAGACTGTGAACGTTATACCGGAAATTTTTAATTGCCTCTGGATACATTTTTTCAAACCATGGCGGAAAAATAAAGGAGAAAAATGGAAGTCGTTCTTCCAGTTTCCCTTGCTGTGTATTTCTTGTCTCTGCAAACCTATGAAAATCAAAAATATGATATTTTTTAAAGAAATATAGGGGGGAATGACTTTCAAATTAAAGAAAATTCAATCTAAAATACTGAAAAATAATAATTTATAAAAAAAGACACTTTTTGGTCGTCTTTTCTTTAAAAAAAACTTCTGATTGATTAAGAGATAAGTTCAAAATTTGGGATGCTCAAAACTTTTTACAGGCAATTTGAAAATTTAATTTTTCTGCTACACACACTTCACCTGCAGGCATAAAATCATTCTCCAAAGCATATAAGGATGTTTAAATGAATATACTGTAGGTCATGAGGTGAGGCTTTGTAAAGTTATGGGGCAGCGTAATGTTGTAATTAACAAGTCTTTTTGAGTTAAGTCAAAGATCAATTGCATTACCCTGGTGATCTTGGCAATATCTAGAGAGGGACTGAGTATTGTTGAAATTACTCAGACCTTATTGGGTGATGCTGAAAAATAGATTGCAAACGAAAATTTGTTGGATAAATTGTGTGTACAGTAATAAGGGTTTTCGAGTTTCTAGAATTAAATTGAAAAACATGAAAAAGTGAATGTGCTGGTTAGAGAGAGGAACCACATTTGAGCTGAATAAAGAAAAACTGAATTTTGACTTTTAAAAACATAAATTTTAACTTGGAGGATGATAGTCAAAACCTGTCAAAAATCGTTAATACTATGTGCCATTGAGGAACAAATTTAAGGAAGTGCACTGTCCAACAAGTGAGCTTCAACGTTACCCTTAAGCTGTTACATAATTTAACTTTTTTTTTTCATTTCATACTTTCTCCTCGTTTAATGTCAACATTATCTGTCCATACTACATTCGTCATGACACATCAACGGTGAAACTGCAGAAATATGAATCTCCTTTGCAGTGTTCAAAAACTCTGCTCCTATTTTAATTTGCTAGACAAGAACAAATCAAAGCTATTGCTTGAAAGTTCCATTTTTAATTCTTTACATAGAGAAGATTGACCAAAAAGATATCAAAATGACTTAGTACACTTATTTATTTGAAACATAAAATATGATAAAGAGCCTGCAACATTGCAAACAGAGCTAAGCATTCCTTCAGTTTTATCATTGATACATTATCTAAATTGGACGTATTTCTATCAAACGGAACTATGTGCATTAAGATGTGAGCCCTGTGACCCATAAGAATATATACGTAACAGGGCTCACATCATAATGCACACAGTTCCGTTTGGCAGAATTACGTCCAATTGAAGTATCTAGAGCATAAACATGCTAAGTGACATTTTCATGATGCCAAGAGAAACAGGTTAGCAGTTGAAAATTACACACGACCTTGACCTAACAGCCTGAAAAAAGCTAAAAGTATTTAAAAACTTGAAATTGAGTTGAGGTCATTTAATCCTTTTTACATTAAACACTTTGAGATTCACTTTTGGAAATTAGCTCCGTACACAATACTTAGTATTGTGTAGAGTTGGGGCCGGGTATCCGGCGATTATCCGGATTGCCGGATTATCCGGCCGGATACCGGATATCCGGCTCCGGCCGGATACGATTTTCGCGAGTATCCGGATCCGGCCGGATAATCGCGCTATCCGGTTTTTGGACCCGCCGAATAGTGCTTTTTTGGCCCTGAAAATTTCGATAAATTTTTGGTGGTATTCTTTCTTTTTTCTTCCCTATCAATACAATTTTCTGAATTTTTTCCTGAAACTTTTGACTTTTTTTCAGTCATGGTAATTGTTCGACCTTTATTACCGGAATAACGCACATGTTCTGCTAATTGACGCGATCGCAACGTAAATTCCTTTAGTCCGCGACCCGCGTGTTTCACTATGGAACGCCGTTAGTGTCAAAACCCTTTTCTTGCGCGCGCGGAATTTTTTTTGGCGCGCGGAATATTTTTCCGGCGCGCGGAATTTTTTTTCAGCGCGCGGAAAGAAAAAACCCGTTTTCGATGAAAATCTCTGAATTTCCGGATTCCGCGCCGGTTTTCGATATATTTGCGCCGTTTGTGTCAAAACTATTTTTGTCGGCGCGCCGCTTCAAATCTGTTCCGCGCGCGGAATTTTCGATATATCGATTCCTGCTCGCCGTTTGTGTCAAAACTATTTTTTCCGGCGCGACGCTCCAAATCTGTTCCGCGCGCAGAATTTTCGATATATCGATTCCTGCTCGCCGATCGTGTCAAAACTGTTTTTTCCGGCGCTGCACCAGAAAATAATTCCGCGCGCCACTTTTCCGATATATCGATTTTTCTGCGCGCGGAGAATACATATTCTCCGCGCGGCGCGGAACAGATTTGGAGCGTCGCGCCGGAAAAAATAGTTTTGACACAAACGGCGAGCAGGAATCGATATATCGAAAATTCCGCGCGCGGAACAGATTTGAAGCGGCGCGCCGACAAAAATAGTTTTGACACAAACGGCGCAAATATATCGAAAACCGGCGCGGAATCCGGAAATTCAGAGATTTTCATCGAAAACTGGTTTTTTCTTTCCGCGCGCCGGAAAAATATTCCGCGCGCCAGAAAAAATTCCGCGCGCGCAAGAAAAGGGTTTTGACACTAACGGCGTTCCATAGTTTCACTTTCATAGATGCAGGTGGAAATTCAAGGCCCGAATTTTGTTAGCTACGACCGATCGTGAGTCGAGTAAACTTAACCTCAAAAATCGCGACATTTTTCGCGCGAAAAAAGCACTATCCGGATCCGGTACTATCCGGATCCGGCCGGATACTTTTTTGAATTATCCGGTATCCGGATCCGGCCGGATACAAAAAACCGATATCCGGATCCGGTTCCGGTGACGCGAAAATTCCATTTCGGCCCAACTCTAGTATTGTGTAATCTTTTTTTCAAAAATATTGCTTATATACCCCAGATCCTTTAATAATATTCTATTACTAAATATAGGTACTTATATACTTTATAAAACATACTTAGAAATATTTTTTCAACAAACCTTGGTCCATGGTCACTCATGACGATTAGGAGAGTGTTATTTAAATAATTACCATCTTCAAACCATCTTAACCAATCTACGAAGTCGTCATCAATCGCTTGGACGAGGTTATAGGAATCATGAGAAATTTCGCCAAGAAAACTGAACACAAATTTTGGTTTGTCCCGGTAAACTTGGAAAACGTTCCGGGGGAAATCCATCAAGAGCTGGGCAAAAGGAAAAAGAAAAATTCAATGAAAAGTTTTCTAGTTGCGAAGTTAAATTTACTTACAACTCTGTTGATTTTAAAAAAAAAAAAATCTTAAAGGAAGGAGTGATAAAAAAAAAAAGCGACAAGAAAATTTTCACTCAAAAGCTTTAGAGGAACTCTTTGAATGTGATAGTGAAAAAAAGAGTATTCCTGAGCACCAAGAGTAAGGTTTCTCTTCAAAGGATCTAGTAATGGTTACTTGCGTTGGCTAAGCTCAAAAACCTCAGATTGCATCTTCGTAATCTTTTCTCATGTTTTATTTTTTTGGAGGAAAACTAACCAAGAGTTTTTATTAAAATTTCCTAATAATTTTATCCACTCACTCTATGTAAAAAATCACACAAAGTTGCAAGGAAAACTTTTGATTCGTTTTTCTTACAGAAAAGAAAACATGATGGGAGATTTTTAAACGATGGAATTGAGATGCACATTTTCCGCATCTGACCATCAATATCTAGTGGGATTTTCTCATTTTTTTTATGATAACCAAATATTTCCTGTAGTCTAATCCTCAACTAGTAACAGCGACTATAATGGTGGATCTGATTTTTTGAGGCCCAGGAGGAGTTGATTTCAAAATCAGAAAGATCTTGAAACACCGATCCGACCTGATACTCTGACACGTTATTGATGATTTTTTACCATTAAAACCAGTTGAATGGCTTACTCCCAAAACTGCCCATTTTTATTGTGATGTTTTGGTTTCACTGCATACTTTTCAATTTTTAAAAGGAACATGGGCAAATATATTTGATAGAAACATTCCAATTTTTTTATTCCATCTTTTAAAGGGAATATGTATCAGAATATTATTAGCTAAATATCTGTTAGTTTTCTTTTTATGCAAGAAAGTGTATGAGACAGAAATGAAACGTTACGATAGAGTTGCTCAGTTATTGAAGCGAGCCAATCCTTAATGAGTTCGGTGTCCAGAACATAGTAATGAACAATAAGAGATAATGAAAAGCGTGTCAAGACAAAGACAGAAACACTTTGTTGCAAAAATGATGTATAACTACAACCATAAAATAAATTAAATTTTATAAACTAACCAAATGCCTTGGTTTTCCCGCCATACACAGCTTACGATACTTGTTGAAAAATGGGGTGGCATCAATGAAATATGGTCTTGAATAATGATCCGTTGGCTGTTCTTTAAAACCTTTCAGGCGATAAGTGAAAGTTCCAACATTAGAGGAATCTTCAAAATAAGCTGTAATGAAAATAAAGTAACATATATATAATTTGAAGACATAAAAATAGAGCTTCAGATTTTGAAAGCTCAAGGGGGAAAGCGGGGACTTGTGCACAGATAAAAGTGTGTGATTGAGCAAAAGAGCAAGAACATAGCTCAGATTTGAAGAGGGTTCTGCAAAAAGTAAGAAAGGGCCAAAAAAAAAAAAAAGAAGAAGAAGGTAAGATGATCAAAATAAGAGGCTCTAAGATGCCATGCTAAGGAAGACTGTTGCATGAGTGTCGCATGAGACGTTGCCAAATTTCCTTCCAAAAATATGTATTTTTAGAAAAATCTGTGAATATTTGTCATTGAATTTTCAGGAAATTTTATTCCCGATTAGATCTAAATTATCTGAAAATTTTAAAAGAAAATATTCATTAATCTTCATGGAAATAAAGATTTTATTGGAGGAAATTTGGCATATCTCAAATGTTCATGCCGCTTATTTTCTTAGCACGACAGAAAGGTGCTTCAACTCAGTTCAGAACAAAAGGCTCCGCATTTTCGACAACAGTGCAACTTCTCAAAAATTAACAGACATAAAATTGCTGAAAAAAGTATTTTATGACCCAATTTTTTTGAGACTGGCACAAAGAAAGTTTGCAAAGAAAATTTTAACAGTTCGCTGTGGTCTGGAGGTTGTAAGAAACATAGTATCAAAAAATTTCAAATTCAGCCACCACCAAACTTGGTTTGTGTGCAATGTCCTATACTGATAGCTTTAGAGCATGACTGGATTTATATACAAGATTATGAGAAATATCATTCAATATTGAATTAAATCTTTGCGAAATACAAAAAGATAACTTCACTCACTAGTGACATATCCATTTTTTTGAAAATCCTTCCAAATAAAAGGATAAACATCCACATGACTAGCTTTTGACCCCATTCTCTTGCGTGTATCTGGAAGCTGGAGCTCTGTCTTACCTGCAAAAATTACGATCAAATTAATAAAACTACCCATTTTTGAAGCATATTTAACATCAACCAAGCAAGTCAAAATACTATGAGAACACAATTTTTCCAAAAATGTTATTAATGATTCTTCCCTTGTAGACTTGAGAGGATATTACATACCTTACGAAACAATCTTTTATACCTTTTTTGGGAACAATTAGTTTGAAATATTTGCTATTTTGAAAATACTTTCCACTTAAGTCTGCTGCTATTAAGTTCTATGTGTTCTGTCAATTCATACTTGGATCAGCTTGGTTTTAAACCTTTTTCACTCTCTGTAATCTTTTGAAACCGTCTTCTTGAAGGGAAGAAAGAAAAAAGAAAAAAAAACTGAATTGGAAACAATTCTTCATTCTTCTTTAAACAATGTGTACAACACTTTATAATAAGTACTCACCAGTTAAGATAGGGATCAAAGCTTGCGGTGTTCCATCTCCAATAATGTTGTAACCTTCCAGGATAATCGCTCCCATTTTCTTTAATTTGTCATAGGTCTTCGGTAATTTGCGTATCATTTTTAACCTTGACATGGAATCAGCTCCCATGATCATAACATTCAATTTAAGCCCATCGAGTGGCACATGTTCCCATCCAATTCTATCCAGTATGTCCTGATCATGACGAACACCCATCAAAAAACTGGACCATCTGCATTAAAATAATAGCCAATCAATAAAATATGACATATTTCATAGTTAGACATTCATAAGCTTTCTTAGTTTGTCATATGTTTCTAGCTGCTCTTTTAATCCCAACAGTTTTTTCAAAGAAATATCTTGAAATAGAGAAAATATAATTAAGTAAGATTAGTGGATTTAGTTTTATTAAAGTAGATAAAATAAAAAACCTCATTCACTCAAGTTTTCTACAGATTAAAATAACCCAAGAATGAAATGGCAATCATTGCTTATTGTGGCATATTTAATGGCAATCTTTAAACAGCAATCAGGTCTTATTGATGACTATACAGGATGATACAAAAGTCCCGCAACACCAGAATTAGAAATCACTCCTGTAACTGTTGAAAAAATTGAGATACAGACCTGAAATTTGGGTGTTCTTACGTCAAAGATAACTATTTTTGCCCCCCCCCCCTCCTTCCCCCCAAAAAATTTAAGGGGGTCATCCAGGAAAGAGGCAGAAGCTACACAGGGTTTAGGGGGCAGAACTCATGAGTTCCTCTGTGTACATGATTAAACTTACGATGCAGCATCTTGCGCTTCACAATCCGCTCGAACAAAGTCACTCCCTGCGAAATTGTGCTCAGTCCTTGTTTTTGTACTCCAACCAGCAAAGACAGAATCATCAGATTTTCTTAAAATATCTGCGAAAAGAAAAATTAAAGTCTCAATTCCATTGATCAGTTTTGTTTGAAACACATTTAAGATGCATTTCGGCGAAATTATGAAATTGTATCATTAATTGAAACAAGGACTTTCTTCCGAGTTAGAGGGCTGCGCTTTGCTAGTAAAGGGCCATTCTAGAACACCTACATACTAGCAGTTGTCTTTCTGATGGGAGGTAACTGTTATTAAGCCAAGCAGCGCATCTCTAAGGGACCAATGTTGGTGTGATTTAACTTTCCCTGCTAGATGAGTAATTTTCTGAATAATTCCGAAATTAGGCAAGACATCAACTTAGTCAAGAGATTTTCAGTAATAAGCTCCATGGTATTGTCAACTTCCTTTAAGCCAAGAGTTCTTTAAGAGAAAATTTCCTATTAGACAAACTTTCTTAAGGTCCCATCGAATTTTTCATATGAACAAAAATCCCTCTGAGTGGAATTTCTCTCTAAGTGGAACTAATAATCTGGTCTTTATGCAATTTTTATTGGAGGAAGTTAACTGTATAACTCCGAGAAAATTCCTGCGTCATCAGGAGCCTTATATCTTTTGATACGAGCAATAAAGAAAATCATTCTAAAGGCCTATCAGTAAATTCAACAAACACAGATTCAAAATAAAATCAATGGCATGCTTACCAGTAAATAAACACAAGATGTCACCATGCTTTTCTTTTGCTTCGTCTGTTATTCGAGCAATACTTCCGTTTACTTCCACCCAGTCTTTTTCGGGCCCACAATCTATCGGTGGCTGGTACTTCATGTACTTCATCATTTCTGGATTGTCCACATCCAAAATTGGGTGCTGGCATTTTAGTGCCTGCCCGTCGTACCTGGAGAAAAAAAAATAGAGTTCACAAAATATTTTGAAAGAACATCACAACATCCGAATCATTTATACTTCGTTTACTTTACTCTCATTATTAAACTGTGCATTACTTTAAGCTTTTTAAAGTCATTAAAACCATAAAAGTGAAGTCAAGCGAATGACAAGACAACAACGATTTGGGAAAGAGGTCAGTCAAGAATTTTGCACACCGGCTTTTCCTCTTGAGGCATCGTTTCGTTTTGTGTAGATAATTTTAAGTTTTCTCTCTGGTACTTAGAGTCAATACCAAGCAGCTTAATATAATAATTAACAAGATCGTAATGTGTGCCAAGAGCCGAACATGACAGACTCAATAGAGATTATTTCATTGTAATAAACCATCAATGAAGGAAACAGAATTGATAAGTATAAGCAGCCTATTTAAAAACAATATTTTTATTTAGAAATGAGCATTGATGAATCTCGTCTCCTCTGTAACTTCCGATCAACCATCAAATTTCTTGATCTTTGAAGTTGAGTATTTATTTAAACAGAGAGAAGCACTTACCTAAACAGTAATCTGTTGGAAACTGGTCAAATTAGAGCAAAAATTCATTGGGGGGGGGGGGGGGCAATTTTCTATTTAAAATCTTCATACAAGCTGGGGTTAAATGATGTAGACTAAGTCTTCGTGAGAAATTTGTACCCTTACTATGGGTAGCAGTGAAATTTTAAAATGATGCTGTTACGTTTCATTAAATATGATTGATTCCCAAAAAAGATGTATGTCTATAGATTGAGAAAAATGAATGACAAAAAATTCTGGCAAAAACCTTCAAATTGATGCTTGGTCCTCTCTACGACAGCTGTGCCTTCCAAAGCCACAGAGGGATATTCTCTTAAATGAAGTAGGTGCTTAAAAATTTCGATTTTTCCCCAAAAAAACGAACAAAAAAATTAGATGAACTATAGAATGGAGATACTGATTACAAAAAGTCAAAATTAATGTAAATAATATTAGTAAGCCATAATGCTGATTGGATAATTGTGTTACAGATGATAGAGGAAGTAGGTAATGCATAGATAGAGAAATAGGTAGAGAGAGAAAAAACATGAGAGGGACTTTATTTATCATAAAATTAGTATAGAAATAACAATGGGTTTAACAGATAATAGAGAACACGGTCAGGAATCAATGATAAAAGATGTGTTAAAAATTCTTCCATCGAAAAAAAATTGGGAGACTAGTAAAAATTTGATAAGTTAAAAAGGGGGCAGGGTATACTACGAACTGTTAATTTTTGTTTTATATCTTTCAAGAAGAGTTAGAAAAAATGTACAAACAGTATGAAAGCATGAAGCAATATCAAATGATAAAAAATTCTAACAGTACTTTATAATTACAAATTTGTCCCTTAAGTATCTTAAAAAGTAATTAGATACTCGTACATCAAACTTCTAAGAGTTGTGAAATATTTTTGGCGCAAACACTTTTTTTTTTAAATTAAACATGAAAAAATTATATCTCACACTTAAAATTTTTAAAACAGCCATACATAACAGGTTCAGGCCTAAAAATGAATCGCGTTTCTCCTACAGAAAAGAAGAAGCCCCTAAATGGAGTGGCAGCAGATACAGGTTTTGCGCTATCAATGGATGAGCTATCAAGACAGAGGTTGTGGGCCGATGATTCCAATTATGTTCAAGCATTGATCTAATAATGTCACACAATGCGTCTCCATAAATTGGACAGCTAATAGGCTCCTTAAATTGACCACTCATTATAGCTGACATCAAATCTGCTATGTTACTTGCATCGAATGGATGTTTGAGTGTCACAAGGTTGTATAAAACACAGCCCATGGACCATATATCGCTCTGATGATAGTAATGTCCATGACACGTTTCTGGTGGCATATACTCTGGCGTGCCAAAAGCTGACGTTGTAAAAGAATTTGACAGAATTTTTGAAATTCCAAAATCACTTAATTTCAGGATCGAGCCATTTGCTCCACACAACAAAATATTCTGCGGTTTGATGTCCCGATGCAGAATATTTTGAGAATGTAGGTAATTCACAGCCATTAAAAGCTGGCAGAACCAGTGAAGCACCTCATCAGAGGAGAGGAGCGTTTTCTGTTTTGCTAGGTACTCGTTCAGATTACCATGAGGAGCGTGCTCCATTACGATGTTGAGAGTATCTGCTGCAATGAAATGTGAATAGAATGCGATGATGTTTGGATGCTTAAGATTGGCTAAAACATTAACTTCATTTGCCACAGCATCTGTATTTATTTTGCAGTCTTTTTCAAACTGGATTTGTTTTATTACGACATGGCGACCACTTTGATGTTGATGCAGGCTTACAAAACCAAAAGCACCTCTTCCTACATCTGAAATTTTTTTCCACCCTTCTGCCGATGAGAACATTTTTTAGGGTTACACTAACGATCCAGGGTATCTATTATGATGGCTGAAGCGTTCTGGAAAATAAGGCAAAAACAGGCTCCGTTAATTTTTATGTGATCAATTTATCTACTTATTGGTTCTTTTCGAAACTCTCACCATAAAAATAGTTTTGATAGGTAACACAAATCTGATCCACAAACCATCACATAAAGTATTAAAACACCGGTGAACCGAACTTAAAAATGCACAGGAAAACTGAGTCAGTTCCCTTGATTCCAAAAATTACACTAGCACCACGTTCTCACACAGTTAATCACTTGTTAAAATTTGGACCAACTTGAGAGAGGATACCACCACATACCGAATACATTTCAGTGTAAAAAATGTGCTGTAAATAAGCCGACACCAGAGATTCAAATTTTTTCAACACTTAACACTTTTCCGCGCATTTGTGAAGCATGAAATTTGAAAAAATAAAATAAAAACACTTCTATGCACTTAAAATACCATATTCACGATCCATAGAAAAAATGTTTAACTACTTGAGTTTTGTTTCGTATTGACGGACAACTACAGAACATTATAATATAATTATGCCATTAAGTATCAATCTGCCAAAAGAAAGTATATTATGACAAAATTAATGAAACTACAAGTATTGAAATTTAGAGAATCTAATTAGAAGATGAGCCAGAAATACTCGAGGACGATTTCCTAAGATCCTTATTGAAACTTGGGTTCTTGAAAATTCCAAGAAATCCCCCAAAAAAAGTAAAGAAAAAATGAATAGATAAAAAAATTAACAAAAAACAGTGAAGCATGCAAGCATCAAAGCCTTAGAAATTAAAAAGTGATGGCTGGCTTTTTAGTTTTACTCCAATTCTCTGTTCTTTTCAGACTTCCATATGATAGATATCTCTGCAAATATCTGTACCATCCACTTCCCCAGAAGACAAAAGAGATTGCACTCCATGTTTGCCTTGATGCACCCCCTTCAGTGAATCGTCACTAAGAATGTGTTGTTCCCCTTCATTTTATCTATGTGTTCCCTGTGTCTTTTTATTTTACCTTGATTTACTGTTCAATGTGGGCACTTCTGCACAATAAATTCAGATAAGACAAAAATCATGCATCGAAGCAAGAATAATGTATGTACGCAGGCAATACGATGTGAGCAAACGGAAGGTATAGAGAGGAAACGGGTTAGTTACAGGCCAGGAAGAGATAAAAAGAACAAATGAAAGCAAGTTAGTTAGTACTCTTATCAGTAACTAGTCAAGCAAAACATGCTGAGTTCCCCCTCCACCGAAATCTATCAATCCATCCTTTACACATTACCTCAAGTTTAGCTAATCCTAGTCTTTTAACAGAGAGGTAATTAAAAATCATCTTCCTTGGACCGACTCTGCAGTCAGTCATCCAAGCTATCCTGGAAAAGATTTCAAGAGCTGCTGAATGTAGAGAATGTCTTAAAAATAAGAAGAATCTGAAAAAGAGAGCACTGCTATCATTTTAGAAAAAATTTAACTGTTAGCATCCTAACTGGGGTGGGTGAGGGTAAAGGACTGCGCATTTCTTTCTACCATTTTTCTTGGGCTAGATCATTTTTTTCGGCAGACAAGTGATAAACCAGTCAATTCAAACCCTTGGGTATGATTTGTAATGATAGTTCAATTTTAGAAATGACATTATCAACAATGGGAATTAGAAAAAAATCCAGCTTTACATGCTGGAGCATGCTGTATCTTACAAAAAGATGTGCAAACTTTTAATTTTTATTTCTATTGAATTATTACTCTTGATAGTACGTAAAACTTAACTGCAAATCTCATGAAATTATGAGAATTTGTCTTTCTTTTTCTCTGTCTTTTTCTCCTCTTCTCTATGGGGTTAAAAATGTATCCAATTAGAATTTTTGAATAAAATTTAATAAAAATTGGTCAGTAATAATAATAAATAGTTCTTAGCTCTCAAAAAAGCTTGTTATCTCTAGAAAAATTATCCTCAAGGAAGTAGATAGGAGAGAGCCTATCAGATATGCTGAGTAGATAGATTGATACCTGCACACCAAACAGGTACAGTAGACAGGGATCATAAGGACAAAATATAACTTATAAAAGGAGGGGATACGAATACATATAACAAACACAGGCAAACACATAAATTAGAATCACAACGTACATTCACAGGCAACATTGACAAAATTTAGCCGTTGATTGGGGTATTTGCACGTGGCTTGCTTTGTATTCTTGGGTAGAAATAAATTAAAATTGGGGCAAAATCCCCCTTCAATGACATCTGAGAACTTTGAGATACAGCTGGACTACATGTCGTATTAAAAGAGAACAGAGTGCAATTCTGAAAATAGCCAAAAAAATTAATGCCTCCACAATAAACAAAGTCTAGACTAGAAACACATAATATTTCTGCCTCAATCTTATCCAATGAAAAATTTTAGCTACATTGAAATGGTTTTAATTTGCTTTTAAAAAATGTCCTATGTATCTAAAAACAGAGTTAGCCGATAATGCGTCAAGAGATTAAATGTCCATCCAGAGTTGGATATTTGTATTAAATCAGACTTGTCCATAAAAAATATACAAAATAGATTGAGTACCTCGGTAACACTGCAATTAGTTCCTTTTAATTGGATTGGCTTTAAGCTGAGTACAAACAACAAAATCAGAATCCCACTCACAATTCATTCAAATGCATGGAACTCGTATTAAATTATTTACTGGAAACCTTGCATCCACCTCATTCCTAACAGTACTGAGATTCTCAGTGTGATTATGCTTGACAGTAATAACAGAGAAGCACTTGGCAAAATAGGTCAGAGCATTTCAACCTATTGCTTTTATTGATTTATTATAGAAAATGTTCTAGTTACGGCATTTCTTCTTCTTCTGTTAGTCTGAATAAAACATAAGACTACAGTTAAAATACTTGTTGGACATGTTGACAGCCTGCACTTGAATTACTTATTCATCATGAGCACTCTCTCCTGATAAGCATTTTTGTTCCTCGGAGCTTTAGGTTCTCTTGTCTCATTCTAGCTACTAAGCTACTGAAGCTACTTGAGTATTAATTATTTGTGGATCCACTTGAGAAATCTATCATTTTGTACTTGAGTACTTAAGCTTGAGGAAAATTTAATCCAATTTCCCGTTTGAATTCCAATTTGAACCCAAAATGCCATCTGGCAAATTGCTTTGAAATCTCAGTAAGTAAGAACTTTTGAGGCGTAATTTTTTTCCACATAGATAAGAGCCGCTTTAACAGCGCTCTCTGGCAAAAGTCTCTAGGAGCTAGCATTCACTCATTTCTTGTTCAACCTTGCGTTGCCACCTTTGCACTGGGTGTCCCTTTTGTCTCATCTCAGGAGGAATCCAATCAACCATCTTTTTTGGCAATCTACCTTCTGTCATTTTGCTTACATGACCATACCAAACTTTTTGGCTTGGTTACCTACCAGATTTTTAAACTTAAAAAAAAAAAAAAAAAAAAAAAAAAAAACTTGGAACTGAATGCTATTCTGAGATCATAAGAGCTACTATGAGAAAAATCTACAGTTTATTTTATCAAAATTTATTTCAGGTATACCTATGGCTGTTGTGACGACTTTTTTTCTTCTTCTCCTTGCATAAAAGTGGAAAAAGGAGAAAATCCATAATTCAAGGAGAGATATAATTTTCTAATTTTGAGTACCTAAAATTGTGTGTCATTGATATTGAACTTTCTACCCAAAAATACTTCACGAGCGTTTATCCTACAAGGATATTTAGAGGACATGAACATTTAAGGAACTAAGAAGCAAAACTAAACCCTAAAACAACCGAAACAATACGAGAAAGTTTCAACAGGGACAATGCACACAAATAATGACAATATTGCACATTTAACCTATAAAAAGCAGCTTAAGCTAGACAAAAGATTACAATTTTGTGGATACATTATATTTACCTGTTGGGCGAGTAACTTTCAGCGATTTGCTTCTCAATTTCTTGGCTGATGAGAGGGATTTTTAAAAAGAAAAAAAAATGGAAAGAAATAAAGAGAAAAAATTAGTGCATTGTGATAGAAGTAACACCAAGTGCTAAAGTGTTTTTGTATAAAACCCAAGTGCAGTGAAATGAATTTCCTCTGAATCTGAAATGTGACTGGATTTGGGTTCTCGCATGAATTTTCAAAGGATTCTAACTGATAGAATTACTAAAATTGTTTCACAAAATTAAAGTAGGTAGTTTATATTTAACCATGAATTTTCAAGGGATTCTAACTGATAGAATGACTCGAATTGTTTCACAAATTTAAAATGGGTGATTTCTATTTTAAATTGAAGGAATATCAAAGTGACATGTCGAAATATTTCAATTTATACAAACTTTGGATAAATGAATAACTTTGAATCAAGCCTTTAGAATACCAATTAAAAGGTCTAACCTGTCAGAAGTGTGTTAAAAGCCTTCACTAGAAATGATTTTCAATACATGCGAAAGTGGTATTTATCAGAAATAACATGCACTTAGGATGTTTGCTTAGTTCTCTCAGGCTTATGTAGTATGTTAAGAGGATTAAAATATCTGCTCTCAAAATTAATGGCGAGGGTTATTGTATTCGACATTCACAGCGATTTGGAAAGCAATAGAAACACTCTCCGGATTGCATTTGGGCCAGACCATTTAAATTGAGAATTTTCTTTAAAGCGTCCTCCCTCCCTCTGATGTAAGGGCGTATCTCAATATTTATGTGAGCCCTGTCCTCCTTATTAGTCTAAGCTTTCCGGGGCTCATGTGGGAAACAAGAGGCGCCCTTACATCAGAGGGGCAACAAAATTTGAGATTTAATGATTAGAATAGGTAGCCAATAATTATTAGAAGGACCAGGGTAATAATGAGTTCATTTCGCATAAAAATGATGTAAATTCAGTGATATGAACACAGGACACAAATTCTTTGTTAACTTGTCCAAGGAAATTGCGGAAACACAAAAACTCATCGTGTCAATTAACAAGGATAACACAGTAATAATTCATTTTAACTTAAATTAATGTCACAACATCCAGATGTACATTGCTGAATATGCTACTCAACCATGCACAGTGACATTGTTTTGAAACAAACCAACATCTTAACACCAACAGTGCTTCATGAAAATAAAAGTGATCAATGCAATTTCATATGCCCGATTAATTTCAACAGTTCGGAGAAGTGACTTTGTTGGTTGATTTTACGATCAAAAAGTCAGTTAAAAAAATTTAAGTAGAGGGATATCCTGAGGTTCCTTCCTATTTTTACATTTTGTGCTAAAAAACTAGGTAGGTAATTGGTTCATTTCAGAAATTAGAAAAGGAAGGATATTACTTACAGTTGTTTATTCCTATCTTCTAGAATGCCATTTCCTCGGTGAAAGAAGTAAAACACCTCGTAGCACATAAACAAGGACAGCACTAGGAGAGCAAGTTTCCGAGCATGGTAGCTGTTTACCCAAACAACACTGGTCATTGCTTTCAGCTCTATAACAGAGGTGATAATTGATTAAAAGCTTGTACATATTATAGTGTTTAATATTGTCAGAATCAATATGTCCCATTGCTGAGAACTCAAACAGAAAATATGAAATGTTCTGACAGGGATCTGACATGAATTTAAATCAGTGGGAAAAATGGAACACCTACAAAATAAATTGGGCACTTCCACTGTAAATTGCTTTATATCGATGGCTAAAGAGCAGTACCCGTATCCCCGTTGTAGTGTTCCAAAATCACCATTCCTGGTTCATTTTTTTAAACAGGAACAAGTCAGCTTTGTAGCTTTAAATTTATACAGAATGTTCTGCTGATAGTGAAGAAAAATTAAGGAAACTTTCAAGAAATTTCATCGACTCGTTTACCAAGAAAAAAATAAAGGATGATTGGAAGTCTACAATGTTATAAACGGAGATACACAGCCTTGCACTTTAGCCATTGATATATGAGGTGAATGAACACATTCAGAGTGCAAATACTGGTACGCAGATTCAGAAATACACAACACCAATACCTAACTAAGCTCTGACAACACATATTTGAACTGTGACGTTTCAACATGTCAGCTCCTTATTTCTTAATCTCATGTGACAGACAGGGTGCCTACTTGGTTTTCTTAAATTGAATCTTGAGACAAAAGCTTCAGTAAACTACAAACAACACAACCAAGAGGTCATTAATATGTTCACTTGTGAAATACAGCAAGTTTGGAGGAGCAATTTGAGAGTTCTAGTATTGGAAATGGTTACCCGCCACCAGTGAAGCCTGATCACAACACAACATGGAATTTTCTGGCAGCAGAATCACTTAATTCAAGAAATTTACATTGAAGCAACCTAAGCACTGGATTCAAAGCTACTGATGGCGATATTTAAACCAGAATTTCAATGGTGAAACTGGTAAACCGCAAATCATGGTTTAAAAAGTTGCAGACTTCCCATGACGTTTCACTTTCAGGAGTGAGACAAATTTTTTAACAAACATTTTGGGTAGTGAACTTCTAAAAATACATTTGGAGCAGAAGTTTTCAAACACTGGAAGCCAAACGCATACTTTCACGGTTTCAGGGTTGATTTCTTACAATTAGACACAAAAGATAGCTTGTATGGTAAACAATTAGGTATGAAATGGAACGTACTAATCCTTGGTGATGGAATTGGGCAAAATTTCCAGCGAATGGTCATCTCAAGTGTGTTAAGTTACAATTACTTGCACCAGGGAAAAAATGACAAGAATAAGGGACTGTTTAGGTCACACTGACTTCATTCATGGGACAAGTCATCCAGGTGAAAAGCTAGTAGAGCTTGTTTCAGATAAGTGTATTTCCTTGTTGTGAGCATTACTCAGAGAAGAGCAAGAACTGGCTCTTGTTACAAAACTTATCTAAGATGAGCTATGTACTTCCTCACACTAGCTCCGACAGTCCACTCTTGAGTGAGAGGGAGAGAATTGAAGTGTGCATTCACATAGGACTCATTGCAATGTTTGACAAGTCAATAAAAAAAAGATGATTCAAAGTACGTCCCACAGTGCTAACTTGGTGCTTTCCGAGAAGGGGGAGATAAGAAGAGATACTCACAGGAAATCAATTGAAGAGTACTTAAGTCATATCTGAATCATAACCAAACTTGCTAGATCAGTTGAAAAGTTTGCACATGATAAAGTGAGGCTTGGGCCGAGTGATTCCGAGGAGATCAAATGGATGAGAAGGAAAGTAGACTAGAAACTATGAGTGACTTTGTGTATCGTAAAAATGCTGAGCTGCAATCAATTTTCTCATAACTTGATAGTCGAACCGCTTGCTGGAGATCGGGAACGACTGACGGAGGATGCAGATTACCGAAGTACGAGGTGTAATTGGACGCAACGCATTCTGCGCAAGGACTGTTTTACGGCGGGGTGTCGGTGGTAGAATACGTGATCGGCAGATTCATCAGGTGCGAGGAATAAATGAGGAATATCAATTAACTCATTAGTAAACTAAAGACATTGCGCCCACTAGGTGATAGCTGATAACAAAATTAGGAGGCAGGAAGCGACAGGATAGATAACGCCTGTTTCTGTTTACAAACAGATCAGCCAATCAGTGAGCACTATCCAACAAAAATTCAAATATTTGGCGGGAATTGACTTTCTCCGCTCCTACATACGCTCACTTATCAGTGAACTTGAAACAACCACGTTTTTACATTGTCAAGATGCTCGGTGACCATAATACCGATTTATGTACCATGTAGTCATAACACTTTGCCTTAATAATATTTGATCATTGTAGATCATTAATTTGACGAGCATTTATTTTAATTGTTTGGGGAGGGGACGGGGGTAGTTTTTTTTTTTTTTTTTTTTTTTTTTGTTTTTTTTTTTTAAGTATGTGGAACAAATTAATCGAAAAAGAACTCACCAGTACCACTGATGGAAATCGTCGTGATTTTTGAACCTGCATACATATCTCTGAAATGAATATGAGAAAGTTTCATCACTGAGGCTTCTAAATCGCAAAAGGTCAAGTCGCAACTGACTGAGAAAATGTCCCATCGGTCCTGTGACCGACACAAAATTTGCAATCTGAAAGTTTCTGGAACGATAATTTCTCATATTTTCTCGCAGGAGTTAACCCAGGGTCACAAACATGTTCAATTTCCAACTGTAATTTTCTTTTTAATTAATTTGTTTGACAAATTCTTGTAAGTTAACGTTTCAAATGACATCGAAGCCGCACCATACACGGCGTCTTAGACGTATTATTCTTTTACTTACTCATTTCAATTGATTTTCCCATGTGTTTAGCGAAAATTGGTTGTTTGGTAAACGTCAGACGTTGCACTATAACAATTAAAATTATCTAAATTTCCTCGTCACTCTCTAATTTTCTAAATGGAAATCTTTATAATCACGGCAAGTGTAATGCTCAGGAGCCCGCGCAGGTAAGATAAAAAAATCTGCAGCCTGATTTTTGAACTTATTTAACTGGCTTTTGTCGACAAGCTAAGACCAGACATAGCCCTTTCTACGCCGTGTAATGCATCGATTTTCGATTCTCGTCGTACCGTCATAAATTTTAGCAATCAGGCTGATGCATACGAAAAATAAACAACTACGTAAATGACAGAATATTGTTTTGGCATGGATATCTATTTGAACAGATGCTTCGCTGCACAACAACCGTATTCATGCTGCCATATGCAACTGTATTCATCGACCACACACTCTATCCCTGGATCAAATAACAAATAAATTCCTGGCAGCCTCAGTGGTGCGTAAATAGGTAGGTGTAAGTATCATCTTCCTGGCTGAAACATCTTTTACGTATCGATTATGATATATCTATATAATGATTGGCGTGAGAAATATATGTTCTGCCGATTCAGCACAGCGGGTTGATTGTTGAATCTTTATCGAATGACTCTATCGATTATTTGCATTGCTGAGGTAAGGATGTGCATCAATGAAGGGGTTTTGTAACGATTAAGTAATCCAAGTGAAGGTCGCAATAATTTGCGATCAAAGGGTAAAATTATCGCTATTACCACCGCATCGGATTGTTGTGTGTTGCCGATTTACTAATTGAAGGAGTCCCTATCGTTGAAATAGGTTCATTGCAATGGAATCAAAGTAGTCGAACTTTTTTTGCTGATCGTTTAAAATCGACGTTCATCGATCAATTGAGGTAAAAATATTGCAAGTTCATGATAAACGAATTGCAACTTTTTTCTTCTTCTTTTTTTTTTTTTGCCCAATACAAATAACTCCATGCACGAATGTTGCGCAAACATTGCTGCAATGTTAACTTTGACAGTAATGCTGCGACGATTTCGAAACCACTTTTTACCACATTTGCACGTATTCCCTTTGAATATTATTAATACGTTAGAGTATAACTACCATTGTTTTGTGTGGTGGTCATGCTCGGGGTATTAAAAAATTGCAAAAAATTAAAAAGTCCATCGTTGGCGGAAAAAATGCCATACGTCCGGAAAAGAGGCCACAGTATTATGCGCCTACTCTCCGTTTCCTATCTATAAACTTCCTTGCCACTGTCTGATGATTCAGTCTCTGCTGTTTTTATTTTCCGAATCAATAACTAATTTCCTATTGTCGACACTGAGAGAAGTGCCCAATCAAAGCGAAATATCCCGCGCGCGGCTGCTGTGATTGTATCCTAGCTCGGGAGATTTACAATGCTCACTGATACGCAGAGGAATAGAAGTCATCGTCTGTGTGCCAAGGGTTTAACTTGTTTATAAAGCTGGCTGAAGAGGTTAACCACCGTGCCCATAAATGCACCGGTAGTGTAAATCGTTGTCAAGTTGCCCCGTTGAATTGTCCCATCATTAGTATCTTCTTCAAATGTGCGTCTCAGCTTCGGCGGCTGGGTCGGTTAGGGGTTGCCCTGGCGGCTCTTCATCGGCTTATGGCCCCTGCCGTACAGGTATTCGATGGGACGCCTTTTATGGGGTGGTGCTTCGGCACCCCTCCTGTTGGATGGCACTTTAAGCGAATTTTACCCCTCTGGAAGGGGGAAAATAATACCTATGCGTCTCTATATGGAAGTTTTGGTGACTACTCACTCTGTTCAAAGCGTTTGTTTCATGACGATACAATTGTATCCTCTAAAAGCATTTTCTAATGATTTCATTAAATGTACTATACAATTAATTTCATATGGACTTATAGTTATTTAACTAAGAATGGTGAAAATATGCTAAACGCTTGTATGCCTAAAACTTTTTTGTATGTAGAGTCCAAGGTTGAGCTGAATAGACCCGCACTAAAATGCATCAATTTTAATAGTTTATGAAGTATGATGTACGTTAGTTATGTTTTACACAATAAAGACATGAAAATATGAAAACAACGCACGTATACAACGGGATACAACTATTCGTGCTTGATGGATGCCCGTGTTGCGTCTGCAAAACTGAAGGCGCGATGACGCGAATTGTAAACTCGCAATGCTCCGCACTGTGTCGCCAATGAGGTGCCGCTCGGATTCGAGAGGAAAGTTTAAAAACGAGGCTGGATTAGGCCTTACCTATCTTCAACCGTGTTGCTCACATAGCCTTTGAAGCATCACTGTAAAAATAAGACAAACGGAACCAACACAAAATGGAAATGGAGCTAGGAAAACGACGCGCGTCGATGACGGCGCAGAGGTACAACTATTCGTACTTGATGGATGCCCGTGTTGCGTCTGCAAAACTGAAGGCGCGATGACGCGAATTTTAAACTCGCAATGCTACGCTCTAGGCTGCTAAATGAGGCGTCCTACAGATTTCGGGAGGAAAGTTACATAAAAGGGAGGCGCGAATAGTCTGTCCTATTTTTTCCTGTCGTGTGTCTACTCGATTATTATTATTTTTTTCCAATTTGCTGTCCGATTTTTTTTTTAGGGTGTATTTGTATGGACCTATATTTAAAGCTCGAATATAAAGGCTCCATACAACCCGCTGGCCACTTGTTTTTAGCAAGCATCGGGTCAATTTGACCCGGCTTGGGCATGTAAGGCTTAAAGAAATACATAAATAAGAATGCTGAAAGCATACGGGATGAACAACATAAACATTAGGCATCTAAACGCTCTTGAAATACTCATCATTGTTTTTCTTTATTGTTATCATGCGCCATTAGACAATTTAACGACAAGGTTAATTTATAAGTTTATCATATGGTGTACACAGTCGACACCCTACTATTACACTTAAACTATACTGATTCCATTAATACTTTAATGGCAGTACTTAGGCAGTTGTATTACTTATATTGAATAAATTATGTTTTTTAAAAAAATAAAAGAAAAATGTTTTTCTCGAGATGGCGCGATTAACCGACTGTTTTCCCTTTTTTTTTCATCGCAGCTGCAAAATTGAAATTCCTAATGGCTCGACTGAGTAAAAAATCAATTTAGATGGATATAAAAAAATGAACCAAAAATAATGGCTGCTTCGGAATACAGGTAAATGAAATAAAGAGCGGTAAAATCTGTACATGAGAAACTCGGATAATTTTGAGCCCGCGCGGCAACAGCGATGTAGCCGACGTAACTCTCTAATCAGTTGCCGCCATGTAATAACCTAGTGTATCTGTACTTCACAGTGCAAAGTTTGTAAATAATATTGATCATTCGACGCTTTAAACTATTTCCCAGCCGCAAGTGAAAATTCTCCCAGTCATCTCTTTTAAATTTTTGCGTGTTCAAGTCGAAATTCCTCGAGAAATTGCGTGATAAGTCTTGTCTTCCACACATCAACCAGAGTTCTCAATGTTTTATTTTCTGCTGTAAGTAGTGAGATATCCAACACAGTTATCATTTCAGTTGATTCTCTAAGCTTTTCTCGCATATTAAGAATTTTAATTTTCCTACATATTGACTTCTCCATTTTAAAATTTGCTTTTACAGTGTACTGCGTTCTCCTCTGTTGCTGTGAACAGAAAATTGTGAACATTGGGACCCAACAACTGCAGGGCACCGTTTGAGACTACTAGCCACATTCCTGACACAGGCGGAGTGAGATGCTCCGGCCACCATCTTTGTCGAGCGATTACTGATAAACCACTCCGCTTCGCTACACCAACACGCGGGTTTTTTGAACGGGTAAGTTGACATAGCACGTATAGCGGCTGTTTCCATAAGGCGAATGCTTAACTTGTGTTCCCCATTCCGCCAGAAGTTCAGTTTATTTTAGCTCTAAAACAATGCGTATGGTTTGTCCACAGTATCAATTCCTCAGCTAATTATATTAATACATTTTTATCACAAAAAAGAAAAGAAAAAAAGAAAAAAAAAAAGCATGTGACTCATGAGTTTTTGGCAGATTTGCGCCCGTCTAACAGAAACCGATCTCACTTCATATTTAAAAAAAAAAAAAAAAAAAAAAAAAAAAAAAAAAAAAAAAAATATTCTCCCATTTTGGTGCAAAACAAAGAGACACACACTTTAAATTGGTTAAATGTGCGGAATTTGTAGTTACCTACACACACCAAAAAAACTTCGTCATTAGAAATAAAGAGCAAACACATTCAAAGGCATGTGACGCATATTTTTCTATGTGTTTTCGGATGCTAAGTGGTACATGAGCTTGGTTTTCTTCCACCACACTCGAAGTTCACCAGGAAGAAAAATGTTCCGAGGGACATCCAGTCTTTTCAGACATTTTTATTTCCTGCAGAATCCTCACAAGGTGGAATAAATATGATATTATTCCTTCCGAACTCAGCGCCAAAATAAATACACGAAAATCCATTATTTAATGATCTCAGTAAGCAAATTAGCCCAAAGATATGTAGCAGAACTGGGTACTTGCTTGAGGCAGTCGAATCATGTGCACTCGGTTTAATACCTTTTAGTACCTTTTAATACCTTCTACTAATCGTACTTTTCATATTAACGTTGCTTCGATAGTTACGATAGTGTTTCCGCCCTCACTCTGACCAATTCGCCTTCAATACCTGAATAGGCAACGTCAGCGACATGGGAGTAGGATTAGTTGCTCGTAAAAGTTTGGTCATGTCTGCTCGTTTTCAGCATAGTGTTAGCAGATTAATATTGCTCTCCAATTAAATACCAGGGCCGGATTTACCTACTTGCAGCCCCCTTCTCATTCGTTTTGAAACATCAATAAAAACCATCAAGTAAACGTGCCGGAGGGAGAGGGGGAGGGGTGCATAAGACGCGTTTACCTACTCGTGTTGAATACATTTTTTGCGAAAGCCCTGTCAACGCTACTAGCAAAATTTCACGGAACTTTGCCTCTACATTTATAAGAAATGAAGCAAAAAATTATGAAAGAACAAACATGAATGTGGTATAATAATTTTAACTTCCGCCGCTGCGCCGCGTTGATCGCACTGTGTTTGGCGCAATGCGTGAAGTATTCCTGCAGTCTTGTAGGCGCTATGCGTTTCACGCCCACCGCTCCTGACCGCACTGTGTTTGGCGCAATGCGTGAAGTATTCTTGCAGTCTTGTAGGCGCTATGCGTTTCACGCCCACCGCTCCTGACCGCACTGTGTTTGGCGCGATGGGTGAAGTATTCATGCAGTCTTGTAGGCGCTAATATGTGTTACATGCCGACCGCCGCGCCGAGGGCTTGTCCTTTTCATCTCAAGTCCTCGTCATCATTCCTCTCTGCGTTAAGCTCCGGGCCAAATTGCGTGTTTAGTTCCTCTCTTAACTCGATTAATTGAAGTTGTTGTCTCTTGTATCACCGAAAAACGACAAAATTAGAAATTACTAATTATACTCTCAGGAAAGAGAAATTTTGTCCTCTTTTTCTCATTGATAATTTTTTTCTGAATCCGATTTTTTTTTATACCTACATTAAAAAAAATTGCAAAATTTGCCGCCATAGGCCACTGCCCATGTGGCCACCCCCCTTAATCCGGCCCTGCCAATTACGATACTTTTCTACCATTGTGGACCAGGTCGCCTTCAATATCGGAGTAGGCAACATGAGCGGCTTGGGAGCAGTAACAGTTTCCTGCAGCAATTTAATCATGCTTACTCGTTTTAGTCGTACAGTATTATCGGTTTCATGTACTATATAATTATCACGGTATTTTTTATCTCATTCTGATTAGTTCACCTTTAATATCTGCTTTCTCTGCTTCCCTTCCAACGCGATTGAACCACTCTCCTCGGTCATGGGGGTCACATCTTCGCAAATAATTGGACTTTATTTTTCAATTAGGAACTAAAATTTCGGACTCATCCGTAAAAACACTCTTGTGCATAGGAGCACAATGGTACTTACTTGTTTATAAACTGAGCCAGAAATAGTAGCTCCTATGCGTTATATTAATCGATCGAATGTTAAAACGTTTCAGTACAGGTCATAATTCTCATGAGAGTTTTTTCAAGGAAACGAATAAGCTATGATTCTCATCAAAAAAATTGTTACGATTTTTTTTTCAGATCATAGAGTCACAACGGTGACGTTAAAACACTCGAGAGAAAAATGTTCGAATTCCTGCAAAAAGTATGGCTTCCTTTGTTAATAATCCTCTTGGCATTCCTCTATGGACATTTTACGAAAAATTTCGATTACTGGAAGAAAAAAGGTGTATTTTACTTCGAGCCAGTGTTCCTTTTCGGCAACATCAAGGACAGAATTTTATTTCGCAAAGCCTTCCATCAATTCTGGCTGGATACGTACAGGAGCATGAAAGGTCACAAGTTTGTAGGTAATACAACATTTCAAAATATTTAGCTTAATAATTATGATATTAAACACTGCAAACATCACTTCCTAACTTCTCTCATGACAAATTTTATCATTTTATTTTGACGTGGAAAGAAAGTGATAGCAGAACTGGCACACCACTGCACCGCAGTAGACTATTTCCAACCCGTATGCTAGGGCAATGCTGACGAACAGAATTCCTTATAGTTCAAACACGCCGAGTTTGTTGGTTAGGCGTGTAATATTATACTTTAAACCAGCATTATTGACTATCTCGACATTACTGGTCGGAGATTTTCCACCTATTCACTGTTCAGCACTTTTCTAATTCTTTCCTAGTTTTAAAATAAATAAAGGCGAGTAATTTTTCTTTCGTATGGACAAAAAAGGAAGATCCATAGTACATCCATAGGGTTAGATCATACTTCGACGCAAAATTGCAATGGAAGTATAACTCAACATTTTCGAACATCCATGCATGCTCTGCTTCCAAACATACACTCAATTTTTTTGGGAGCGAGGGAGATGAGATGACGGTGTTATTGGTTCCGGGTCCGGGAGTGTACCTCATACCCTGACATCCTATCCCTCAACTGCAAAAGTCTCACGAGTTGAAGCAAAGTATGGGAGCCAGTGAATTCTTGGCCGTTTCTCATCAAAATATGTTTTATCTCGATTTTCAATTAGCAGACAAGCAGTGGCAATTTCGTAAGTCGATGACAATACCTATACTGTTTTTTCTACATTTAAATTCACTAAAAAATCAATTTTAGGTGAGACCAGCTGCCTGATTGATTTGTTTTACATGCATTTAAAAGGAGGAAAGACGGTACCTATTGCCAAATTTCAAGAAGCGCCACCCTAGTAGCAGAGTTATATAAAAAATTTGTTTTTAAAAGTATAAACCGTAAATAACCACAAGCTAAAGAATATTCATAGTTTATGTAATGGATGTAAAGTTTTTTAGTTAAAAGTTTACTAAAAAACTTATTTTATTATGTAACCCTTAGTATAAAAGTTATATAACCAAATTCAAAGAGTGTATAAAATGAATTTTCATTATTCTTCCTGGCTGGTAGCGCACTCTAGTTATGAAGTGTGCAAGTTTTCATATGCGTTACTACCAGGTGGTGGATCATCGTAGAGTTGTGACTTACCTTGCAGGCAGGGAATTTTCACAGAATTCTCCAGCATTGAGCCATCCTTATTACCTTCGCCATAGCCGCAGCAGCCTTAGGTACACAGATGAGCGTAAAATTTGAGACGCTTTACAAATACGTGCCAAAGCCAATCAATTTTATCGACCCAATTCGGCCTTTATCCAAAGGCTCGAAGCATGATGATTCTCCACGAAGAATATGAGTAAAGTCTATGTAAAATTTACGTCATTAATGACCAAAATAGAATTTTTCCCCATACATAATTCCATTAACAGAGTTCCATTTTTTCTTTTAGATATTATTTTACTTATCATCCTCTTTGCATGAATTCATATCTCACTCTACGATATAATACGACATGAATATATAACGAGTACGGTATAAACGCCTGAGGCGCAAAGCGCTTCGGGGCAGTGGCGTGGCTTGCTTTGCGATATATCGATTGATCTACTATTTAAACCAATGGGAAAACATCGATAAACATGGTGTTCGAACTGAACACCTTAATATTCGATTCTTTACGATACCTAGCTGCAAATGGGAAAATATCGATAAGTGACCATTCACGCCTCGCTACTCTTCGGGGCTACTCGCTACCAGTAATACGATTTTTTTTTGCTACTGTATCTATCATTTTCCTCTCATTATTAATACCATCGTTTTTATGCAGGGTTTTTTGAGGGTCGAAAGCAAACTCTAGTGGTTCTCGACCCTGAAGTCATCAACCACGTTTGTATCCGAGACTTCAGCCACTTCGTTGATCGCCCAACTTTGGAGCTCAAGTACCCACTGCATCAAAGGCAGCCGTTGATCGCCCAACTTTGGAACTCAAGTATCCACTGCATCAAAGGCAGCTGCTCAACTTAAAAGGACAAGAATGGAGAAGTTCGCTCACTGCTCACCCCTGCATTTTCTTCCGGGAAACTTAAAATCATGGAGCCTTTGCTCAGACAGTGTGGAAAACAACTCAAACAGTACTTAGAGAAAGCCACAGGTAAGTCTTTTCAAAATTTCAATAACTTAAGTAGCATACAACTTCAACTTCCTGCTGCTGCATTATTGCCGGGTAGGTATTTGCCCATAAGTGCCGAAGTGTGTGGCGTCAACATTTTCAGACATAAATTAAGGGTTAAAAAATAAAAAGAGAATGGCCGTTGCATGCAAGAACAGCCGCGCGAATAGACTTTTTAGAGGTTAAATGACACGAAAATTACGATGGTCACATTAAAAAAGTCTGAAATACACTCCTTACTGCGCAATTTGCGTTGTTAGGAACGCGCTTTTTCAAATTTCCCGCGTCTGGGGGCAGTTTTCTAATCACCGGAAACGAGCAAACGGCGGGCTCGGTGATTTCCGGAAGATGCCGAGTCGTTGTTGTTGTTATTTTTTCCTTCAGTTTGTTTACAAACCCAACGTGATCTTCTATAGTGGTCCATATACGCTTTATGCGGTAACCAAATCGATCAACTTTTAAATATCCAACGCAATCCTTCTATATTTCATTTCACGATGTCACGAGCTCCGATTTTTAGGTTATGTTGTCAGTTTTAGTTGACCGGAAGTAGCCGCGAGTTGCCGTTAATTGTTTCCGTTAGAAAACTGCCCCCAGACGCGGGAAATTTGAAAAAGCGCGTTCCTAACAACACAAATTGCGCAGTAAGGAGTGTATTTCAGACTTTTTTAATGTGACCATCGTAATTTTCGTGTCATTTAACCGCTATAAAGTCTATTCGCACGGCTGTATCTCTTGCATGCAACAGTCCCATTGAAGATCATACTATGGACAGACGTTAGTCTGGATTTACAGTTGTGGCAAGGAGCCAGATGCTCGCACCCTAAACACTTTTCAGCTGCTTTGCGAATGCATAGAGACTAACCGCTCTTAGGATTTCCGAAAGAATCGTGAAGAATAAGTATTGAATGCACGGTTTTTTAGAACCAAATTCCAGCCAACTTTCGTATTGCTTCTTGATTTGCAAAAAGCTATGTAAAAAGTTTTACTCAATGTGTGTATAACTTCATAAATCGGACTACATTTTGCAATCGAGCTCTTGCATGTGTCAGGAATTTTCGATTTGAAGTTACTGCTTCCTATGCGAAATTTCGCGAAAAACACGATGGTGGCAATGGCGATGGTGGCATGGTGGTTATTTTCTCTGAAATCACTTCTAAAGCTCAAAAAAGCTTTCAAAGTCGAGGCCGTAAAGGCGAGAATATCCTACGCTACCCTCTGAGAGTCCTCTTATTTGCATATCTAGTCAAACTCTCCATGGGAAGGTAGGGAGCAAATACATTATCCGGGTTGCCGTGTTTTCAGTTTTGGAGTCCTCAAACAAAGTGGCAACCCTGTTAATGTATTTGCTCCCTATCTTTGCATAGCATTTGTTTAATATATGGATGGACTCTTAGGGTAGCGTGGGATACCCCTTCATTGCGGCATCAACTTTGACAGCATTTTTTTGAGCTTTGGAGTTGAATTCAGAGAAAACCAATACCGCCATCGAGTCTCTCGCGAAATTTTACAAAGGATTCAGTACTTACATCACAAATTCCTGGCACATGCAAGAGTTCCATATTAGGAACTACAATTTCCAGCTCACTTTAGAAACAACGTATATGCCATTAGCTTCCATATGGAAGTAAGTGTTTTTACACGTGAGTCAGATGCTGTAATCCCTAATTGCAAAATGCAGTCCGATTAGTGTAGAGTCTACTCTATTGGTTCAGGTATGGGTACAGGACTAGCGCATTTCTTTGTGCTTTCCTGTAGAAGATACTTTGAAGACCCGTTTCTTGTATGTTGATATCAGATGGAGAGAATGGAGCTATTTTTGACATGAAGGAACTATTTGGGCACTACACGATGGACGCTATCGCAACCATAGCATTCGGAATCCAGACAGACTCGCTCCAAAATCCTGATTCAGAATTCATTAAATCTGCTTCAAGATTGACTAGCTTGACTATTTTCAAGCGACTTATGACATTTTTCGTACTCCTGTTCGCACCAAGGCTCACGAAATACCTCCCGATATCCTTCGCCAATCAAGATGTCATGAACTTCCTGGCAAGCGTCGTCAAGGATACTATCAGACACCGGGAAAGCAGTAACGAAAAGTTAGTGTCATCAAGTAACCAAAAGTTTTGTCAACTTTTTTAAAGGGGGATGTTCTGCAAAAGTCGAAAATTCCCTAAGAGGAGGGAGGTTCAAAGGTACAAAATTCTTAAATTCCTCAAAAACGGAGGAAAAGAACCTTATTTTGGTAAAATGTCTGGTCATCATGTGGTATTAGATAGATCAAGATTTGCAGGATCCCTTCCTTTCACCATACTGAACTTTAAGTGGGTTTCCAGTTTTTGTTCAATGTCCTGCAACTGCTAACATAGGTGGATCCAGGAGGCGTATGGGGTGTGCGGCCTCCGTTCGCCGGAAAAAAAAGGAGGAAGAAAGAAAGAAGAAAGAAAAAAGGAAGGAACGAAGGAGAGAAGAAGAGAGGACGAAAGAAGAAGAAAAAGAAAGGAGAAAGGGAAGGAGAAGAAGGGGAGAAGGGGAGGAAAGGGGGTTTGATAATTGTTCATGACGAAATTGACTCAAACTGCATACTAATGCTTTTAAATTTCGAAAATTTTCTGGGAGAGCCCCCCCCTGACCCCCATACACCCCTTCTTGGTTTGCGATGTTACCTCATTTTTTCTCATAACTATTTTACTTATTTTGTGAGAATTATTGATCCCCGTTGGTGCCCAAATAAATTGTGTGTGTGATACTTTCCTTTGCTTCCTAAAAAATATCTTGTATCTTTTTTCAATTGAAAAACTTTAAATGGAAATTTTGAAACACTGAATCGAGAGACGCGCTTTTTCTAGTTCATTATCGATTTGCAATTGCATGAGCTTTCGTTTTTTTTGCAAGGAAAGAGCAGGACAGGGCATATAATGTCGAGCCGTGGCAACAATTAATTCGGAAGTTGATTCAGTTTTTATGTTATCTGACCCAACCTTACGCTCTACTAGTGCTTTTAGTCGGGCGTCGGACAATCACCTAACCTATAAGTAGAACTGCGACAGTTGCTGATTGTCATTCCCGGACAAAGGCACGCAACTCCATTCCAAGGTTGCAAAGTTGAATCAAACATTACAGTTTTTTATCTGAGTATGACCGTATACGATTTCTATCCAGAATTCTGTTGATTTTTGAGTGTCATTACTTTGAGGAGCAAAGAGTGAGATTTTTAGTCCGAAACGCCCCTCAGTTATCTTGTAAAAATAAGTTTTGCGAGGAAAAATTTCGCAACACTGGAATCTAGTCATGTTTTTTCGTCTGGGAAGCGACGAAATGTTTTCAAATTAAGGTCGGAACCCTTACTCTTTTCCCCTTCCCATAATGTAACGACACCTTTTTTTTGGAAATTTTGATGAGATGTCGTCACCTTCCGGCCAAAGTATCACAAGCGCCATGCGACGTTTCAAAATTTCCGCTGCCATTTTATTTTTTGCAGAGAAATTGTCGGTTAAATCTGTTTGAAAATGTCACCGAATTTTGCCGGCAGCACAAAGAAAATCCAGTGAAATTTTCGATAGCTTCGTTGAACGATTTTTCTTAAAAAAAAATAAAATGGCGGCGACAATTTTTGTACGTCGCATGGCGCTTGTGATACTTTGGCCGGGAGGTGACGATTTAATCACTTACTCATGCATATTTGAGAATTATCCCTGGTAAAAATTGGCGATAGGAGCTGCGTTTCAAAATACCATAGGAGTTCTTATAGCCGACTGAAGAGGACGATAGAAAATCATATAGCTGGCTGTAGAAAGTGGAAAAAATCATACGGCCGGGCTACAGGAAGCGATAAAAAAGTATACAGCCGGGGTATAGTTCCTATCGCCGGGCTGTACACTTTATTGCCTGGCCGTTGCTTTTTCGCCATCGGCTATAAAAGGCTATAAGAAATTGTGTAGAAATTCTTGTGGTTTGTAAATCCTTAAGTTTGTACGGAATCACCTTGCTATTTACAAAACACACATTATATTTTCCTTTACTACATATTTTTTTTCATCAATTAAAATTATAATAATCCATACAGAGTGTGCAAATATTTCAAAGTCATGAGTTGAAAAACGCTGACTCCGCGAGATTAATTATTAGAGCCTAACACAAAGCGGAGCGGCAGCGCACTGGCGCCTACAAACCTAACAGGGATACTTCACGCATTGCGCAATGCGTGAAGTATCCCTGTTAGGTTTGTAGGCGCCAATGCGCGTTCAGCGCTGGCTGCCCGCCGCCGCGCCGCGCGCGCCGCAGCGTACCGCGCCACAGTGGGGAAAAACGCCAATCTAGCCGCTCAAAAGTCCCTGTGTCAACGCTCTTGATTTTTATTCGTGTTTCTTGGGTTAAAAATGTAGCCAAAGGATAGGGGGACCCAAATTGAGGCAAGAAAATATTTTGTCAACCCCCCTTGGGCTATATTTTCGCCGCACAATGGCCCAATCCAAAGAACTTGGTGGACCATCTTTTTACACCTACTTTTGGTTCACTTTACATGCGAATTTTCTTAATTATCTGATTTTCTGCGTTGCGTTACACTTCTTTCAAAACAATCTAATCAATTATAACATCACTTAATGGCATTGTGCACTGAAAAATTGAATGTTACGTACAGTAAAAATGTGAAATTAAAAATTAGTAGATCTATTCAGTTTACAAGACAATAACATTTATTTTCATCGATACAGGCGTTTTTTTAATACTAAGATACTTTTTGAATTGTGAAAAGACAATGAAATCAAACACTGAAACAGCATGAGAAAAGAAGAGGAAAAAAGAAATAAAGAAGAATCGAAAAATTAATGGAGAAAAAAGAAAGAAAAGATAGAAATTATAGCATTATAACTAAATAATTTTATAAACAACAAATAACAATAAACAACAAATAAGAATAATTTAAGAATAACTTAAACAATAATTATAACAATGAAAAGGAATAAAAGAAAAAAAATAAATAAATATAAATGCAACAAAGCTGCGACTAAATCACAAAAGCTGCGACTTTTACCTACTTTTTTTGGCATACCATTGTCTGAATCTATAAAATGTGATAATTACCCGCAAGAATATTCACCTCCTCTCGTAGCCAGTGAAATTTTTCTTTCAATGTAATTTTTTGTGACTCTTATTTTGATTGCTAAATGTGTTCATGATGTTAATTATTCATCAAATTTATATGAGATTTATTTGTTACATTTTAATATACATAAATTTTGAATTTGAATATATTTCTTGAATTTCGGACGAAAACTGACTCTTGCTCTTCTTGATTATTCGTAGGTACTTCAAAAAAAGAAGAAAAAAGAAAAAAAAAATACATTACAACCTCTTTAATTTAAAAAAACAACGGACCAGTGTCCGACACGTTCAATGCCTTTTCTCCCTGCCCAATAGTATTATTAGGAAGCTTTTTTCTTTATTTTCATCCTGCCATTTCTTATACCTCAAAATTATGGAAGTAGATTCCGAAAACAGATCGTGTTAATTGCATGCAGGTATACTTCGTTCAGTTATTCAACGTGGCAACCCCCCCTCCCTCCCTTCTTAAATAACCATCCAAAAATGAAGAATAGTAAAACCGTTGGTCGTTTTGGATGATTAATCATTAAATTAGTCACATGTATTATAGCTCAAGCTCCAAGCCAAATTGTCAAATAATTATTCCGGTATTTGAGCGTGAATTTGCTATTTTTCGCAAATTTACCATGTTTTAGTTAACGATGGAGTAAAACTGACTTCAGATTCGTGATCAGCGACCCAAAAAACATATAGAAACATGTATTGCATGCCAACAAAGGTGATACTCTAATTAATGCCGCCTAGATCTGGCTCTGGAACCAATGTGCCCCGCGCCTAGTGCATCAAAAACGCCTCGACGCCGGGCCATTAATCTTCGTTTATCTCTCTGAACCGCAAAAAACCGCAAGATATCTCTACAGATTATGAAACTACATGAAATTCTGCGTCACCTAGTACAAGTCTGATATTGCAATTCGCCGATATTTGATACATTCCAATCCTCTGAAGTTCAAAAACACAGATTTTTCAGAGCAGGTGTTAAAGAAATAGAAAATATAAGAAAAAATGATGAGGAAATAAAATAAATGATTTGATTTACTTCTCAGGGGCTCTGCCATGCTGGAAAACCATCAATCGCATAACCTGTTGCGTGAACACCATCAGTACGGAACGCATTTGGTGCGTCTTCCATCTGGGCTTCCAGTCTTACCTGTTTACGCTCACGGTTTCATCATCAATTTTTTGATAACAAACAAGATTCTGGTGAATTTAATCACTGATTTGGTGTCAGTGGATATCTGAGAATGAAATGCAGCCTCTGGTAGCTTTCTACCAAACACTTGAAATTACGACTTTTGAGCGGCTAGATTGGTCGTTTTCCCACTGTGCCGCGGCGCTTGAAGCAACATATTTCACACCAGAGGTATTGCACAGTATCATACGAAATTGAAGGCGTTCCTACATCTTAGGAATTCTAGGCATCTTTCAAAAGAACGGAGCTTTCCTCGCAAATTAAATCAAGATACTGCGGCCCAAAAAGAGAGCGGTAGTCCAAAAACTCACTAAGTCCTAGCTAGCAACCGTAATTAGTAACGTTTAGCATACACTTTATCGCCAGGCTGTTGCTTAATCGCCATCGGCTATAAAAGGCTATAAGAAATTGTGTTGCCGGCTATAGAAGCTATTGGAAATCTTACAGCCGGCTGTAGGTCTATGGTATTTTGGAACAGAGATTCCACTGCCAATTTTTACCAGGGATTTTCTTAATTATGAATGATGAAGAAAACACCCTGCGTCAAAAATCACTGCTGTGTGCTGTCCTCCTCTCTCCAACCATCCTCTTTTGGGAGGTATCCGCTCGTCTCGAATCTGTTCCATATTTTTATACGTACTATGTGCTTTTGATGCCAAACTTTCGGCAGACTTTTGCGAATCAGAGCTTCCAAATTTGTTTTTCAGACGCGCTGACTTTCTACAGATGATGCTTGATGCGAATGCAGAGGCTAAAGCGGCACAAAAATCCGAAGACGGCAGCGATGGATCTCAGTTTGTCATGGATGAGACAACAATCGTTGCG
>NC_092794.1:20456269-20519281 GCF_918797505.1 Bemisia tabaci
AAAACGATGGTATTAATAATGAGAGGAAAATGATAGATACAGTAGCAAAAAAAAATCGTATTACTGGTAGCGAGTAGCCCCGAAGAGTAGCGAGGCGTGAATGGTCACTTATCGATATTTTCCCATTTGCAGCTAGGTATCGTAAAGAATCGAATATTAAGGTGTTCAGTTCGAACACCATGTTTATCGATGTTTTCCCATTGGTTTAAATAGTAGATCAATCGATATATCGCAAAGCAAGCCACGCCACTGCCCCGAAGCGCTTTGCGCCTCAGGCGTTTATACCGTACTCGTTATATATTCATGTCGTATTATATCGTAGAGTGAGATATGAATTCATGCAAAGAGGATGATAAGTAAAATAATATCTAAAGAAAAAAATGGAACTCTGTTAATGGAATTATGTATGGGGGAAAAATTCTATTTTGGTCATTAATGACGTAAATTTTACATAGACTTTACTCATATTCTTCGTGGAGAATCATCATGCTTCGAGCCTTTGGATAAAGGCCGAATTGGGTCGATAAAATTGATTGGCTTTGGCACGTATTTGTAAAGCGTCTCAAATTTTACGCTCATCTGTGTACCTAAGGCTGCTGCGGCTATGGCGAAGGTAATAAGGATGGCTCAATGCTGGAGAATTCCTGTGAAAATTCCCTGCCTGTAGTGGCGCTTCTTGAAATTTGGCAATAGGTACCGTCTTTCCTCCTTTTAAATGCATGTAAAACAAATCAATCAGGCAGCTGGTCTCACCTAAAATTGATTTTTTAGTGAATTTAAATGTAGAAAAAACAGTATAGGTATTGTCATCGACTTACGAAATTGCCACTGCTTGTCTGCTAATTGAAAATCGAGATAAAACATATTTTGATGAGAAACGGCCAAGAATTCACTGGCTCCCATACTTTGCTTCAAATCGGGAGATTTTTGCAGTCGAAGGATAGGATGTCAGGGTATGAGGTCCACTCCCGGAACCAATAACGCCGTCATCTCATCTGCCTCGCTCCCAAAGAAATTGAGTATATGTTTGGAAGCAGAGCATGCATGGATGTTCGAAAAAGTTGAGTTATACTTCCATCGCAATTTTGCGTCGAAGTATGATCTAACCCTATGGATGTACTATGGATCTTCCTTTTTTGTCCATACGAAAGAAAAATTACTCGCCTTTATTTATTTTAAAACTAGGAAAGAATTAGAAAAGTGCTGAACAGTGAATAGGTGGAAAATCTCCGACCAGTAATGTCGAGATAGTCAATAATGCTGGTTTAAAGTATAATATTACACGCCTAACCAACAAACTCGGCGTGTTTGAACTATAAGGAATTCTGTTCGTCAGCATTGCCCTAGCATACGGGTTGGAAATAGTCTACTGCGGTGCAGTGGTGTGCCAGTTCTGCTATCACTTTCTTTCCACGTCAAAATAAAATGATAAAATTTGTCATGAAAGAAGTTAGGAAGTGATGTTTGCAGTGTTTAACTTCATAATTTAAGCTAAATATTTTGAAATGTTATATTACCTACAAACTTGTGACCTTTCATGCTCCTGTACGTATCCAGCCAGAATTGATGGAAGGCTTTGCGAAATAAAATTCTGTCCTTGATGTTGCCGAAAAGGAACACTGGCTCGAAGTAAAATACACCTTTTTTCTTCCAGTAATCGAAATTTTTCGTAAAATGTCCATAGAGGAATGCCAAGAGGATTATTAACAAAGGAAGCCATACTTTTTGCAGGAATTCGAACATTTTTCTCTCGAGTGTTTTAACGTCACCGTTGTGACTCTATGATCTGAAAAAAAATCGTAACAATTTTTTTGATGAGAATCATAGCTTATTCGTTTCCTTGAAAAAACTCTCATGAGAATTATGACCTGTACTGAAACGTTTTAACATTCGATCGATTAATATAACGCATAGGAGCTACTATTTCTGGCTCAGTTTATAAACAAGTAAGTACCATTGTGCTCCTATGCACAAGAGTGTTTTTACAGATGAGTCCGAAATTTTAGTTCCTTATTGAAAAATAAAGTCCAATTATTTGCGAAGATGTGACCCTCATGACCGAGGAGAGTGGTTCAATCGCGTTGGAAGGGAAGCAGAGAAAGCAGATATTAAAGGTGAACTAATCAGAATGAGATAAAAATACCGTGATAATTATATAGTACATGGAACCGATAATACCGTACGACTAAAACGAGTAAGCATGATTAAATTGCTGCAGGAAACTGTTACTGCTCCCAAGCCGCTCATGTTGCCTACTCCGATATTGAAGGCGACCTGGCCACAATGGTAGAAAAGTATCGTAATTGGCAGGGCCGGATTAAGGGGGGTGGCCACATGGGCAGTGGCCTATGGCGGCAAATTTTGCAATTTTTTTTAATGTAGGTATAAAAAAAAATCGGATTCAGAAAAAAATTATCAATGAGAAAAAGAGGACAAAATTTCTCTTTCCTGAGAGTATAATTAGTAATTTCTAATTTTGTCGTTTTTCGGTGATACAAGAGACAACAACTTCAATTAATCGAGTTAAGAGAGGAACTAAACACGCAATTTGGCCCGGAGCTTAACGCAGAGAGGAATGATGACGAGGACTTGAGATGAAAAGGACGAGCCCTCGGTGCGGCGGTCGGCATGTAACACATATTAGCGCCTACAAGACTGCATGAATACTTCACCCATCGCGCCAAACACAGTGCGGTCAGGAGCGGTGGGCGTGAAACGCATAGCGCCTACAAGACTGCAAGAATACTTCACGCATTGCGCCAAACACAGTGCGGTCAGGAGCGGTGGGCGTGAAACGCATAGCGCCGACAAGACTGCAGGAACACTTCACGCATTGCGCCAAACACAGTGCGATCAACGCGGCGCAGCGGCGGAAGTTAAAATTATTATACCACATTTATGTTTGTTCTCTCATAATTTTTTGGTTCATTTCTTATAAATGGAGAAGCAAAGTTTCGTGAAATTTTGCTAGTAGCGTTGACAGGGCTTTTGCAAAAAATGTATTCAACACGAGTAGGTAAACGCGTCTTATACACCCCTCCCCTCCGGCACGTTCACTTGATGGTTTTTATTGATGTTTCAAAACGAATGAGAAGGGGGCTGCAAGTAGGTAAATCCGGCCCTGGTAATTTAATTGGAAAGCAATATTAATCTGCTAACACTATGCTGAAAATGAGCAGACATGACCAAACTTTTACGAGCAACTAATCCTACTCCCATGTCGCTGACGTTGCCTATTCAGGTATTGAAGGCGAATTGGTCAGAGTGAGGGCGGAAACACTATCGTAACTATCGAAGCAACGTTAATATGAAAAGTACGATTAGTAGAAGGTATTAAAAGGTACTAAAAGGTATTAAACCGAGTGCACATGATTCGACTGCCTCAAGCAAGTACCCAGTTCTGCTACATATCTTTGGGCTAATTTGCTTACTGAGATCATTAAATAATGGATTTTCGTGTATTTATTTTGGCGCTGAGTTCGGAAGGAATAATATCATATTTATTCCACCTTGTGAGGATTCTGCAGGAAATAAAATGTCTGAAAAGACTGGATGTCCCTCGGAACATTTTTCTTCCTGGTGAACTTCGAGTGTGGTGGAAGAAAACCAAGCTCATGTACCACTTAGCATCCGAAAACACATAGAAAAATATGCGTCACATGCCTTTGAATGTGTTTGCTCTTTATTTCTAATGACGAAGTTTTTTTGGTGTGTGTAGGTAACTACAAATTCCGCACATTTAACCAATTTAAAGTGTGTGTCTCTTTGTTTTGCACCAAAATGGGAGAATATTTTTTTTTTTTTTTTTTTTTTTTTTTTTTTTTTTTTTTTAAATATGAAGTGAGATCGGTTTCTGTTAGACGGGCGCAAATCTGCCAAAAACTCATGAGTCACATGCTTTTTTTTTTCTTTTTTCTTTTCTTTTTTGTGATAAAAATGTATTAATATAATTAGCTGAGGAATTGATACTGTGGACAAACCATACGCATTGTTTTAGAGCTAAAATAAACTGAACTTCTGGCGGAATGGGGAACACAAGTTAAGCATTCGCCTTATGGAAACAGCCGCTATACGTGCTATGTCAACTTACCCGTTCAAAAAACCCGCGTGTTGGTGTAGCGAAGCGGAGTGGTTTATCAGTAATCGCTCGACAAAGATGGTGGCCGGAGCATCTCACTCCGCCTGTGTCAGGAATGTGGCTAGTAGTCTCAAACGGTGCCCTGCAGTTGTTGGGTCCCAATGTTCACAATTTTCTGTTCACAGCAACAGAGGAGAACGCAGTACACTGTAAAAGCAAATTTTAAAATGGAGAAGTCAATATGTAGGAAAATTAAAATTCTTAATATGCGAGAAAAGCTTAGAGAATCAACTGAAATGATAACTGTGTTGGATATCTCACTACTTACAGCAGAAAATAAAACATTGAGAACTCTGGTTGATGTGTGGAAGACAAGACTTATCACGCAATTTCTCGAGGAATTTCGACTTGAACACGCAAAAATTTAAAAGAGATGACTGGGAGAATTTTCACTTGCGGCTGGGAAATAGTTTAAAGCGTCGAATGATCAATATTATTTACAAACTTTGCACTGTGAAGTACAGATACACTAGGTTATTACATGGCGGCAACTGATTAGAGAGTTACGTCGGCTACATCGCTGTTGCCGCGCGGGCTCAAAATTATCCGAGTTTCTCATGTACAGATTTTACCGCTCTTTATTTCATTTACCTGTATTCCGAAGCAGCCATTATTTTTGGTTCATTTTTTTATATCCATCTAAATTGATTTTTTACTCAGTCGAGCCATTAGGAATTTCAATTTTGCAGCTGCGATGAAAAAAAAGGGAAAACAGTCGGTTAATCGCGCCATCTCGAGAAAAACATTTTTCTTTTATTTTTTAAAAAACATAATTTATTCAATATAAGTAATACAACTGCCTAAGTACTGCCATTAAAGTATTAATGGAATCAGTATAGTTTAAGTGTAATAGTAGGGTGTCGACTGTGTACACCATATGATAAACTTATAAATTAACCTTGTCGTTAAATTGTCTAATGGCGCATGATAACAATAAAGAAAAACAATGATGAGTATTTCAAGAGCGTTTAGATGCCTAATGTTTATGTTGTTCATCCCGTATGCTTTCAGCATTCTTATTTATGTATTTCTTTAAGCCTTACATGCCCAAGCCGGGTCAAATTGACCCGATGCTTGCTAAAAACAAGTGGCCAGCGGGTTGTATGGAGCCTTTATATTCGAGCTTTAAATATAGGTCCATACAAATACACCCTAAAAAAAAAATCGGACAGCAAATTGGGAAAAAAAAATAATAATAATCGAGTGCACACACGACAGGAAAAAATAGGACAGACTATTCGCGCCTCCTTTTATATAACTTTCCTCCCGAAATCTGTAGGACGCCTCATTTAGCAGCCTAGAGCGTAGCATTGCGAGTTTAAAATTCGCGTCATCGCGCCTTCAGTTTTGCAGACGCAACACGGGCATCCATCAAGTACGAATAGTTGTACCTCTGCGCCGTCATCGACGCGCGTCGTTTTCCTAGCTCCATTTCCATTTTGTGTTGGTTCCGTTTGTCTTATTTTTACAGTGATGCTTCAAAGGCTATGTGAGCAACACGGTTGAAGATAGGTAAGGCCTAATCCAGCCTCGTTTTTAAACTTTCCTCTCGAATCCGAGCGGCACCTCATTGGCGACACAGTGCGGAGCATTGCGAGTTTACAATTCGCGTCATCGCGCCTTCAGTTTTGCAGACGCAACACGGGCATCCATCAAGCACGAATAGTTGTATCCCGTTGTATACGTGCGCGTTGTTTTCATATTTTCATGTCTTTATTGTGTAAAACATAACTAACGTACATCATACTTCATAAACTATTAAAATTGATGCATTTTAGTGCGGGTCTATTCAGCTCAACCTTGGACTCTACATACAAAAAAGTTTTAGGCATACAAGCGTTTAGCATATTTTCACCATTCTTAGTTAAATAACTATAAGTCCATATGAAATTAATTGTATAGTACATTTAATGAAATCATTAGAAAATGCTTTTAGAGGATACAATTGTATCGTCATGAAACAAACGCTTTGAACAGAGTGAGTAGTCACCAAAACTTCCATATAGAGACGCATAGGTATTATTTTCCCCCTTCCAGAGGGGTAAAATTCGCTTAAAGTGCCATCCAACAGGAGGGGTGCCGAAGCACCACCCCATAAAAGGCGTCCCATCGAATACCTGTACGGCAGGGGCCATAAGCCGATGAAGAGCCGCCAGGGCAACCCCTAACCGACCCAGCCGCCGAAGCTGAGACGCACATTTGAAGAAGATACTAATGATGGGACAATTCAACGGGGCAACTTGACAACGATTTACACTACCGGTGCATTTATGGGCACGGTGGTTAACCTCTTCAGCCAGCTTTATAAACAAGTTAAACCCTTGGCACACAGACGATGACTTCTATTCCTCTGCGTATCAGTGAGCATTGTAAATCTCCCGAGCTAGGATACAATCACAGCAGCCGCGCGCGGGATATTTCGCTTTGATTGGGCACTTCTCTCAGTGTCGACAATAGGAAATTAGTTATTGATTCGGAAAATAAAAACAGCAGAGACTGAATCATCAGACAGTGGCATGGAAGTTTATAGATAGGAAACGGAGAGTAGGCGCATAATACTGTGGCCTCTTTTCCGGACGTATGGCATTTTTTCCGCCAACGATGGACTTTTTAATTTTTTGCAATTTTTTAATACCCCGAGCATGACCACCACACAAAACAATAATAATATTCAAAGGGAATATGTGCAAATGTGGTAAAAAGTGGTTTCGAAATCGTCGCAGCATTACTGTCAAAGTTAACATTGCAGCAATGTTTGCGCAACATTCGTGCATGGAGTTATTTGTATTGGGCAAAAAAAAAAAAAGAAGAAGAAAAAAGTTGCAATTCGTTTATCATGAACTTGCAATATTTTTACCTCAATTGATCGATGAACGTCGATTTTAAACGATCAGCAAAAAAAGTTCGACTACTTTGATTCCATTGCAATGAACCTATTTCAACGATAGGGACTCCTTCAATTAGTAAATCGGCAACACACAACAATCCGATGCGGTAGTAATAGCGATAATTTTACCCTTTGATCGCAAATTATTGCGACCTTCACTTGGATTACTTAATCGTTACAAAACCCCTTCATTGATGTAGATCCTTACCTCAGCAATGCAAATAATCGATAGTCATTCGATAAAGATTCAACAATCAACCCGCTGGGCTGAATCGGCAGAACATATATTTCTCACGCCAATCATTATATAGATATATCATAATCGATACGTAAAAGATGCTTCAGCCAGGAAGATGATACTTACGCACCACTGAGGCTGCCAGGAATTTATTTGTTATTTGATCCAGGGATAGAGTGTGTGGTCGATGAATGCATAGTTGCATATGGCAGCATGAATACGGTTGTTGTGCAGCTAAGCATCTGTTCAAATAGATATCCATGTCAAAACACTATTCTGTCATTTACGTAGTTGTTTATTTTTCGTATGCATCAGCCTGATTGCTAAAATTTATGTCGGCACGACGAGAATGGAAAATCGATGCATTACACGGCGTAGATAGGGCTATGTCTTGTTTTAGCTTGTCGACAAAAGCCAGTTAAATAAATTCAAAAATCAGGCTTCAGATTTTTTTATCTTACCTGCGCGGGCTCCTGAGCATTACTTGCCGTGATTATAAAGATTTCCATTTAGAAAATTAGAGAGTGACGAGGAAATTTAGATAATTTTAATTGTTATAGTGCAACGTCTGACGTTTACCAAACAACCAATTTTCGCTAAACACATGGGAAATCAATTGAAATGAGTAAGTAAAAGAATAATACGATTAACAAGAAAAAACGCCGAGAAACACCACGTTTATGGTCGGCTCATACGATGGTGGCTTCGATGTCATTTAACGTTAACTTACAAGAATTTGTCAAACAAATTAATAAAAAGAAAATTACAGTTGGAAATTGAACATGTTTGTGACCCTGGGTTAATTCCTGCGAGATAATATGAGGAATTATCGTTCCAGAAACTTTCAGATTGCAAATTTTGTGTCGGTCACAGGACCGATGGGATATTTTCTCAGTCAGTTGCGACTTGACCTTTTGCGATTTAGAAGCCTCGTAATGAAAATTTCTCATATTCATTTCATTGATACGTAAAAATCACGAATGCTAAAATCACGACGATTTCCATGGTAGTACTAGTGAGTTCTTTTTCGATTAATTTGTTCCACATACTTAAAAAAAAAACTACCCCCCCCCCCCCCCCCCAAACAATTAAAATAAATGCTTGTCAAATCTATGATCTACAATGATCAAATATTATTAAGGCAAAGTTTATGACTACATGGTACATAAATCGGTATTATGGTCACCGAGCATCTTGATAATGTAAAAACGTGAGTGAGCGGAGGTAGGAGCGGAGAAAGTCAATTCCCGCCAAATATTTGAATTTTTGTTAGATAGTGCTCACTGATTGGCTGATCTGTTTGTAAACAGAAACAGGCGTTATCTATCCTGTCGCTTCCTCATTTTGTTATCAGCTATCACCTAGTGGGCGCAATGTCTTTAGTTTACTAATGAGTTAATTGATATTCCTCATTTATTCCTCGCACCTGATGAATCTGTTGATCACGTATTCTGCCACCGACACCCCGCCGTAAAACAGTCCTTGCGCAGAATGCGTTGCGTCCAATTACACCTCGTACTTCGGTAATCTGCATCTTCCGTCAGTCGTTCCCGATCTCCACCAAGCGGTTCGACTATCAAGTTATGAGAAAATTTATTGCAGCTCAGCATTTCTACGATACACAAAGTCACTCATAGTTTCTAGTCTACTTTCCTTCTCATCCATTTGATCTCCTCGGAATCACTCGGCCCAAGCCTCACTTTATCATGTGCAAACTTTTCAACTGATCTAGCAAGTTTGGTTATGATTCAGATATGACTTAAGTACTCTTCAATTGATTTCCTGTGAGTATCTCTTCTTATCTCCCCCTTCTCGGAAAGCACCGAGTTAGCACTGTGGGATGTACTTTGAATCATCTTTTTTTTATCGACTTGTCAAACATTGCAATGAGTCCTATGTGAATGCACACTTCAATTCTCTCCCTCTCACTCAAGAGTGGACTGTCGGAGCTAGTGTGAGGAAGTACATAGCTCATCTTAGATAAGTTTTGTAACAAGAGCCAGTTCTTGCTCTTCTCTGAGTAATGCTCACAACAAGGAAATACACTTATCTGAAACAAGCTCTACTAGCTTTTCACCTGGATGACTTGTCCCATGAATGAAGTCAGTGTGACCTAAACAGTCCCTTATTCTTGTCATTTTTTCCCCTGTGCAAGTAATTGTAACTTAACACACTTGAGATGGCCATTCGCTGGAAATTTTGCCCAATTCCATCACCAAGGATTAGTACGTTCCATTTCATACCTAATTGTTTACCATACAAGCTATCTTTTGTGTCTAATTGTAAGAAATCAACCCTGCAACCGTGAAAGTTTGCGTCTGGCTTCCAAAGTTTGAAAACTTCTGCTCCAAATGTATTTTTAGAAGTACACTACCAGAAATGTTTGTTAAAAAATTTGTCTCACTCCTGAAAGTGAAACGTCATGGGAAGTCTGCAACTTTTTAAACCATGTTTTGCGGTTTTCCAGTTTCACCATTGAAATTCTGGTTTAAATATCGCCATCGGTAGCTTTGAATCCAGTGCTTGTGTTGCCTCAATGTAAATTTCTTGAATTTGGTGATTCTGCTGCCAGAAAATTCCATGTTGTGTTGTGATCAGGCTTCACTGGTGGCGGGTAACCATTTCCAATACTAGAACTCTCAAATTGCTCCTCCAAACTTGCTGTATTTCACAAGTGAACATATTAATGACCTCTTGGTTGTGTTGATTGTAGTTTACTGAAGCTTTTGTCTCAAGATTCAATTTAAGAAAACCAAGTAGGCACCCTGTCTGTCACATGAGATTAAGAAATAAGGAGCTGACATGTTGAAACGTCACAGTTCAAATATGTGTTGTCAGAGTTTAGTTAGGTATTGGTGTTGTGTATTTCTGAATCTGCGTACCAGTATTTGCAGTCTGAATGTGTTCATTCACCCTATATATCAATGGCTAAAGTGCGAGGCTGCATATGTCCGTTTATAACATTGTAGACTTCCAATCATCCTTTATTTTTTTCTTGGTAAACGAGTCGATGAAATTTCTTGAAAGTTTCCTTAATTTTTTTTCACTATCAGCAGAACATTCTGTATAAATTTAAAGCTGCAAAGCTGACTTGTTCCTGTTTAAAAAAATGAACCAGGAATGGTGATTTTGGAACACTACAACGGGGATACGGGTACTGCTCTTTAGCCATCGATATAAAGCAATTTACAGTGGAAGTGCCCAATTTATTTTGTAGGTGTTCCATTTTTTCCACAGATTTAAATTCATATCAGATCCCTGTCAGAACATTTCTTATTTTCTGTTTGAGATCTCAGCAATGGGACATATTGATTCTAACAATATTGAACACTAAAATATGTACAAGCTTTTAATCAATTATCACCTCTGTTACAGAGCTGAAAGCAATGACCAGTGTTGTTTGGGTAAACAGCTACCATGCTCGGAAACTTGCTCTCCTAGTGCTGTCCTTGTTTATGTGCTACGAGGTGTTTTACTTCTTTCACCGAGGAAATGGCATTCTAGAAGATAGGAATAAACAACTGTAAGTAATATCCTTCCTTTTCTAATTTCTGAAATGAACCAATTACCTATCTAGTTTTTGAGCACAAAATGTAAAAATAGGAAGGTACCTCAGGATATCCCTCTACTTAATTTTTTTAAATGACTTTTTGATCGTAAAATCAACCAACAAAGTCACTTCTCCAAACTGTTGAAATTAATCGGGCATATGAAATTGCATTGATCACTTTTATTTTCATGAAGCACTGTTGGTGTTAAGATGTTGGTTTGTTTCAAAACAATGTCACTGTGCATGGTTGAGTAGCATATTCAGCAATGTACATCTGGATGTTGTGACATTAATTTAAGTCAAAATGAATTATTACTGTGTTATTCTTGTTAATTGACACGATGAGTTTTTGTGTTTCTGCAATTTCCTTGGACAAGTTACCAAAGAATTTGTGTCCTGTGTTCATATCACTGAATTTACATCATTTTTATGTGAAATGAACTCATTATTACCCAGGTCCTTCTAATAATTATTGGCTACCTATTCTAATCATTAAATCTCAAATTTTGTTGCCCCTCTGACGTAAGGGCGCCTCTCGTTTCCCACATGAGCCCCGGAAAGCATAGACTAATAAGGAGGACAGGGCTCACATAAAAATTGAGGTACGCCCTTACTTCAGAGGGAGGACGATTTAAGGAAAATTCTCAATTTAAATGGTCTGGCCCAAATGCAATCCGGAGAGTGTTTCTATTGCTTTCCAAATCGCTGTGAATGTCGAACACAATAAGTAACCCTCGTCATTAATTTTGAGAGCAGATATTTTAATCCTCTTAACATACTACATAAGCCTGAGAGAACTAAGCAAACATCCTAAGTGCATGTTATTTCTGATTAATACCACTTTCGCATGTATTGAAAATATTTCTAGTGAAGGCTTTTAACACACTTCTGACAGGTTAGACCTTTTAAATGGTATTATAAAAGCTTGATTTAAAGTTATTCATTTATCCAAAGTTTGTATAAATTGAATTATTCTGACATGTCACTTTGATATTCCTTCAATTTAAAATAGAAGTCACCCATTTTAAATTTTTGAAACAATTCGAGTCATTCTATCAGTTAGAATCCCTTGAAAATTCATGGTTAAATATAAACTACCTACTTTAATTTTGTGAAACAATTTTAGTAATTCTATCAGTTAGAATCCTTTGAAAATTCATGCGAGAACCCAAATCCAGTCACATTTCAGATTCAGAGGAAATTCATTTTACTGCACTTGGGTTTTATACAAAAACACTCTAGCACTTGGTGTTACTTCTATCACAATGCACTAATTTTTTCTCTTTATTTCTTTCCATTTTTTTTTCTTTTTAAAAATCCCTCTCATCAGCCAAGAAATTGAGAAGCAAATCGCTGAAAGTTACTCGCCCAACAGGTAAATATAATGTATCCACAAAATTTTAATCTTTTGTCTAGCTTAATCTGCTTTTTATAGGTTAAATGTGCAATATTGTCATTATTTGTGTGCATTGTCCCTGTTGAAACTTTCTCGTATTGTTTTGGTTGTTTTAGGGTTCAGTCTTGCTTCTTAGTTCCTTAAATGTTCATGTCCTCTAAATATCCTTGTAGGATAAACGCTCATGAAGTATTTTTGGGTAGAAAGTTCAATATCAATGACACACAATTTTAGGTACTCAAAATTAGAAAATTATATCTTTCCTTGAATTATGGATTTTCTCCTTTTTCCACTTTTATGCAAGAAGAAGAAGAAAAAAAGTCGCCACAACAGCCATAGGTATACCTGAAATAAATTTTGATAAAATCAACTGTAGATTTTTCTCATAGTAGCTCTTATGATCTCAGAATATTATTCGGGTATGGTCATGTGAGCAAAATGACAGAAGAAAGATTGCCAAAAAAGATGGTTGATTGGATTCCTCCTGAGATGAGACAAAAGGGACACCCAGTGCAAAGGTGGCAACGCAAGGTTGAACAAGAAATGAGGGAATGCTAGCTCCTAGAGACTTTTGCCAGAGAGTGCTGTAAAAGCGGCCCTTATCTATGTGGAAAAAAAATACGCCTCAAAAGTTCTTACTGAGATTTCAAAGCAATTTGCCAGATGGCATTTTGGGTTCAAATTGGAATTCAAACGGAATTCAATGGAAATTGGATTAAATTTTCCTCAAGCTTAAGTACTCAAGTACAAAATGATAGAATTCTCAAGTGGATCCACAAATAATTAATACTCAAGTAGCTTCAGTAGCTTAGTAGCTAGAATGAGACAAGAGAACCTAAAGCTCCGAGGAACAAAAATGCTTATCAGGAGAGAGTGCTCATGATGAATAAGTAATTCAAGTGCAGGCTGTCAAAATGTCCAAACAAGTATTTTAACTGTTGTCTTATGTTTTATTCAGACTAACAGAAGAAGAAGAAATGCCGTAACTAGAACATTTTCTATAATAAATCAATAAAAGCAATAGGTTGAAATGCTCTGACCTATTTTGCCAAGTGCTTCTCTGTTATTACTGTCAAGCATAATCACACTGAGAATCTCAGTACTGTTAGGAATGAGGTGGATGCAAGGTTTCCAGTAAATAATTTAATACGAGTTCCATGCATTTGAATGAATTGTGAGTGGGATTCTGATTTTGTTGTTCGTACTCAGCTTAAAGCCAATCCAATTAAAAGGAACTAATTGCAGTGTTACCAAGGTACTCAATCTGTTTTGTATATTTTTTATGGACAAGTCTGATTTAATACAAATATCCAACCCTGGATGGACAGTTAATCTTTTGACACATTATCGGCTAACTCTGTTTTTAGATACATAGGACATTTTTTAAAAGCAAATTAAAACCATTTCATTGTAGCTAAAATTTTTCATTGGATAAGATTGAGGCCGAAATATTATGTGTTTCTCTCCTAGTCTAGACTTTGTTTATTGTGGAGGCATTAATTTTTTGGCTATTTTCAGAATTGCACTCTGTTCTCTTTTAATACATGTAGTCCAGTTGTATCTCAAAGTTCTCAGATGTCATTGAAGGGGGATTTTGCCCCAATTTTAATTTATTTCTACCCAAGAATACAGAGCAAGCCACGTGCAAATACCCCAATCAACGGCTAAATTTTGTCAATGTTGCCTGTGAATGTACGTTGTGATTCTAATTTATGTATTTGCCTGTGTTTGTTATATGTATTTGTATCCCCTCCTTTTATAAGTTATATTTTGTCCTTATGATCCCTGTCTACTGTACCTGTTTGGTGTGCAGGTATCAATCTATCTACTCAGCATATCTGATAGGCTCTCTCCTATCTACTTCCTTGAGGATAATTTTTCTAGAGATAACAAGCTTTTTTGAGAGCTAAGAACTATTTATTATTATTACTCACCAATTTTTATTAAATTTTATTCAAAAATTCTAATTGGATACATTTTTAACCCTATAGAGAGGAGGAGAAAAAGACGGAGAAAAAGAAAGAAAAATTCTCATAATTTCATGAGATTTGCAGTTAAGTTTTACGTACTATCAAGAGTATTAATTTAATAGAAATAAAAATTAAAAGTTTGCACATCTTTTTGTAAGATACAGCATGCTCCAGCATGTAAAGCTGGATTTTTTTCTAATTCCCATTGTTGCTAGTGTCATTTCTAAAATAGAACTATCATTACAAATCATACCCAAGGGTTTGAATTGACTGTGTTATCACTTGTCTGCCAAAAAAAATGATCTAGCCCAAGAAAAATGGCATTCTAAGAAATGCGCAGTCCTTTACCCTCACCCACCCCACGTAGCTCATAACACAACAGCTCTTAACAGCTCTTTGGAAGTTTGGTGTTTTACGAAGAATAGTTAGGATGCTAACAGTTAAATTTTTTCTAAAATGATAGCAGTGCTCTCTTTTTCAGATTCTTCTTATTTTTAAGACATTCTCTACATTCAGCAGCTCTTGAAATCTTTTCCAGGATAGCTTGGATGACTGACTGCAGAGTCGGTCCAAGGAAGATGATTTTTAATTACCTCTCTGTTAAAAGACTAGGATTAGCTAAACTTGAGGTAATGTGTAAAGGATGGATTGATAGATTTCGGTGGAGGGGGAACTCAGCATGTTTTGCTCGCCTCAGTCACTGATAAGAGTACTAACTAACTTGCTTTCATTTGTTCTTTTTATCTCTTCCTGGCCTGTAACTAACCCATTTCCTCTCTATACCTTCCGTTTGCTCAGATTGTATTGCCTGCTAACATACATTATTCTCGCTTCGATGCATGATTTTTGTCTTATCTGAATTTATTGTGCAGAAGTGCCCACATTGAAGAGTAAATCAAGGTAAAATAAAAAGACGCAGGGAACACATAGATAAAATGATGGGGAACAACACATTCTTAGTGACGATTCACTGAAAGGGGTGAATCAAGGCAAACATGGAGTGCAATCTCTTTTGTCTCCTATGGAAGTAGATGGTACACATATTTGCAGAGATATCTATCATATGGAAGTATGAAAAGAACAGAGAAATGGAGTAAAACTAAAAAGCCATCCATCACTTTTTAATTTCTAAGGCTTTGATTCTTGCATGCTTCACTGTTTTTTGTTAATTTTTTTATCTATTCATTGTGTCTTTACTTTTTTTTGGAATTTCTTGGAATTTCAAAAACCCAAGTTTCAATAAGGATCTTAGGAAATCGTCCTCGAGTATTTCTGGCTCATCTAATTAGATTCCCTAAATTTCAATACTTGTATTTTCATTAATTTTGTCATAATATACTTTCTTTTGGCAGATTGATACTTAATGGCATAATTATATTATAATGTTCTGTAGTTGTCCGTCAATACGAAACAAAACTCAAGTAGTTAAACTTTTTTTCTAGGGATCGTGAACATGATATTTGAAGTGCGTAGAAGTGTTTTTATTTTATTTTTTCAAATTTCATGCTTCACAAATGCGCAGAAAAGTGTTTAGTGTTGAAAAAATTTGAATCTCTGGTGTCGGCTTATTTACAGCACATTTTTTACACTGAAATGTATTCGGTATATGGTGGTATCCTCTCTCAAGTTGGTCCAAATTTTAACAAGTGATTAACTGTGTGAGAACGTGGTGCTAGTGTAATTTTTGGAATCAAGGGAACTGACTCAGTTTTCCTGTGCATTTTTAAGTTCGGTTTACCGGTGTTTTAATACTTTATGTGATGGTTTGTGGATCAGATTTGTGTTACCTATCAAAACTATTTTTATGGTGAGAGTTTCGAAAAGAACCAATAAGTAGATAAATTGATCCTATAAAAATTAACGGAGCCTGTTTTTGCCTTATTTTCCAGAACGCTTCAGCCATCATAATAGATACCCTGGATCGTTAGTGTAACCCTAAAAAATGTTCTCATCGGCAGAAGGGTGGAAAAAAATTTCAGATGTAGGAAGAGGTGCTTTTGGTTTTGTAAGCCTGCATCAACATCAAAGTGGTCGCCATGTCGTAATAAAACAAATCCAGTTTGAAAAAGACTGCAAAATAAATACAGATGCTGTGGCAAATGAAGTTAATGTTTTAGCCAATCTTAAGCATCCAAACATCATCGCATTCTATTCACATTTCATTGCAGCAGATACTCTCAACATCGTAATGGAGCACGCTCCTCATGGTAATCTGAATGAGTACTTAGCAAAACAGAAAACGCTCCTCTCCTCTGATGAGGTGCTTCACTGGTTCTGCCAGCTTTTAATGGCTGTGAATTACCTACATTCTCAAAATATTCTGCATCGGGACATCAAACCGCAGAATATTTTGTTGTGTGGAGCAAATGGCTCGATCCTGAAATTAAGTGATTTTGGAATTTCAAAAATTCTGTCAAATTCTTTTACAACGTCAGCTTTTGGCACGCCAGAGTATATGCCACCAGAAACGTGTCATGGACATTACTATCATCAGAGCGATATATGGTCCATGGGCTGTGTTTTATACAACCTTGTGACACTCAAACATCCATTCGATGCAAGTAACATAGCAGATTTGATGTCAGCTATAATGAGTGGTCAATTTAAAGAGCCCATTAGCTGTCCAATTTATGGAGATGCATTGTGTGACATTATTAGATCAATGCTTGAACATAATTGGAATCATCGGCCCACAACCTCTGTCTTGATAGCTCATCCATTGATAGCGCAAAACCTGTATCTGCTGCCACTTAGTCTAGGGGCTTCTTCTTTTCTGTAGGAGAAACGCGATTCATTTTTAGGCCTGAACCTGTTATGTATGGCTATTTTAAAAATTTTAAATGTGAGGTATAATTTGTTTCATGTGTAATTTAAAAAAAAAAAAAAAGTGTTTGTGCCAAAATTATTTCACATTTCTTGGAAGGTTGATGTACGAGTACCTAATTACTTTTTAAGATACTTAAGGGACAAATTTGTAATTATAAAGTACTGTTAGAATTTTTTATCATTTGATATTGCTTCATGCTTTCATACGTTTGTACATTTTTTCTAACTCTTCTTGAAAGATATAAAACAAAAATTAACAGTTCGTAGTATACCCTGCCCCCTTTTTAACTTATCAAATTTTTACAAGTCTCCCAATTTTTTTTCGATGGAAGAATTTTTAACACATCTTTTATCATTGATTCCTGACCGTGTTCTCTATTATCTGTTAAACCCATTGTTATTTCTATACTAATTTTATGATAAATAAAGTCCCTCTCATGTTTTTTCTCTCTCTACCTATTTTTCTATCTATGCATTACCTACTTCCTCTATCATCTGTAACACAATTATCCAATCAGCATTATGGCTTACTAATATTATTCACATTAATTTTGATTTTTTGTAATCAGTATCTCAATTCTATAGTTAATTTAATTTTTTGGTTCGTTTTTTTGGGGGAAAAAATCGAAATTTTTAAGCACCTACTTCATTTAAGAGACTAATTTGACCAGTTTCCAACAGATTACTGTTTAGGTAAGTGCTTCTCTCTGTTTAAATAAATACTCAACTTCATAGATCAAGAAATTTGATGTTGATCGGAAGTTACAGAGGAGACGAGATTCATCAACGCTCATTTCTAAATAAAAATATTGTTTTAAATAGGCTGCTTATACTATCAATTCTGTTTCCTTCATTGATGGCTTATTACAATGCAAATACTCTATTACAATTACTCTCTATACAATTACTCTATACAATTACTCTATTGAGTCTGTCACATTTGGCTCTTGGCACACATTACGATCTTGTTAATTATTATATTAAGCTGCTTGGTATTGACTCTAAGTACCAGAGAGAAAACTTGAAATTATCTCCACAAAGAGAAACGATGCCTCAAGAGAAAAAGCCTGTGTGCAAAATTTTTGACTGATCTCTTTCCCAAATTGCTGTCCTCTTTTCATTTGCTTGATTTCACTTTTATGGTTTTAATGACTTTTAAAAGGTTAAAGTAATGCGCAGTTTAATAATGGAGTAAAGTAAACGAAGTATAAATTACTTGAATGTTGTGATGTTTCTTCAAACAATTTTGTGACCTCTATTTTCTTTTTCCAGGTACGACGGGCAGGCACTAAAATGCCAGCACCCAATTTTGGATGTGGACAATCCAGAAATGATGAAGTACATGAAGTACCAGCCACCCATAGACTGTGGGCCGGAAAAAGACTGGGTGGAAGTAAATGGAAGTATTGCTCGAATAACAGACGAAGCAAAAGAAAAGCATGGTGACATCTTGTGTTTATTTACTGGTAAGCATGCCATTGATTTTATTTTGAATCTGTGTTTGTTGAATTTACTGATAGGCCTTTAGAATGATTTTCTTTATTGCTTGTATCGAAAGATTAAGGCTCCTGATGACGTAGGAATTTTCTCGGAGTTATACAGTTAACTTCCTCTAATAAAAATTGCGTAGGGACCAGATTATTAGTTCCACTTAGAGAGAAATTCCACTCAGAGGGATTTTTGTTCATATGAAAAATTCGATGGGACCTTAAGAAAGTTTGTCTTATAGGAAAATATCACTTAAAGAACACTTGGCTTAAAGAAGTTGACAGTACTATGGAGCTTATTACTGAAAATCTTTTGACTAAGTTGATGTCTCGCCTAATTTCGGAATTATTCAAAAAATTACTCATCTAGCAGGGAAAGTTAAATCATACCAACATTGGTCCCTTAGAGATGCGCTACTTGGCTTAATAACAGTTACTTCCCATCAGAAAGACAATGCTAGTATGTACGTGTTCTAGATCGGCCCTTTACTCGCAAAGCGTAGCCCTCTAACTCGGAAGAAAGTCCTTGTTTCAATAAATGATACAATTTCATAATTTCGCCGAAATGCATCTTAAATGTGTTTGAAACAAAACTGATCAATGGAATTGAGACTTTAATTTTTCTTTTTGCAGATATTTTAAGAAAATCTGATGATTCTGTCTTTGCTGGTTGGAGTACAAAAACAAGGACTGAGCACAATTTCGCAGGGAGTGACTTTGTTCGAGCGGATTGTGAAGCGCAAGATGCTGCATCGTAAGTTTAATCATGTACACAGAGGAACTCAAGAGTTCTGCCCCCTAAACCCTGTGTAGCTTCTGCCTCTTTCCTGGATGATCCCCTTAAATTTTTTTTTGGGGGGGGAAAGGGGGGGGGGGCAAAAATAGTTATCTTTGACGTAAGAACCCCCAAAATTTCAGGTCTGTATCTCAATGTTTTCAACAGTTACAGGAGTGATTTCTGATTCTGGTGTTTCAGGACTTTTACATCATCCTGTATAGTCATCAATAAGACCTGATTGCTGTTTAAAGATTGCCATTAAATATGCCACACTAAGCAATGATTGCCATTTCATTCTTGGGTTATTTTTATCTGTAGAAAACTTGAGTGAATGAGGTTTTTTATTTTCTCTACTTTAATAAAACTAGATCCACTAATTTTACTTTATTATATTTTCTCTATTTCAAGATATTTCTTTAAAAAACAGTTGGGATTAAGATAGTGAAACAGACAACAAAGGAGCAGCTAGAAACATATGACAAACTAAGAAAGCTTATGAATGTCTAACTGTGAAATAGGTATTATTTTATTGATTGGCTATTATTTTAATGCAGATGGTCCAGTTTTTTGATGGGTGTTCGTCATGATCAGGACATACTGGATAGAATTGGATGGGAACATGTGCCAGTCGATGGGCTTAAATTGAATGTTATGATCATGGGAGCTGATTCCATGTCAAGGTTAAAAATGATACGCAAATTACCGAAGACCTATGACAAATTAAAGAAAATGGGAGCGATTATCCTGGAAGGTTACAACATTATTGGAGATGGAACACCGCAAGCTTTGATCCCTATCTTAACTGGTGAGTACTTATTTTAAAAAGTTGTACACATTGTTTAAAGAAGAATGAAGAATCGTTTCCAATTCAGTTTTTTTTTCTTTTTTCTTTCTTCCCTTCAAGAAGACGGTTTCAAAAGATTACAGAGAGTGAAAAAGTTTTAAAACCAAACTGATCCAAGTATGAATTGACAGAACATAGTATAGAACTTAATAGCAGCAGACTTAAGTGGAAAGTATTTTCAAAATAGCAAATATTTCAAACTAATTGTTCCCAAAAAAGGTGTAAAAGATTGTTTCGTAAGGTATGTAATATCCTCTCAAGTCTACAAGGGAAGAATCATTAATAACATTTTTGGAAAAATTGTATTCTCATAGTATTTTGACTTGCTTGGTTGATGTTAAATATGCTTCAAAAATGGATAGTTTTATTAATTTGATCGTAATTTTTGCAGGTAAAACAGAGCTCCAGCTTCCAGATACACGCAAGAGAATGGGGTCAAAAGCTAGTCATGTGGATGTTTATCCTTTTATTTGGAAGGATTTTCAAAAAAATGGATATGTCACTAGTGAGTGAAGTTATCTTTTTGTATTTCGCAAAGATTTAATTCAATATTGAATGATATTTCTCATAATCTTGCATATAAATCCAGTCATGTTCTAAAGCTATCAGTATAGGACATTGCACACAAACCAAGAAATTTGGTGGTGGCTAAATTTGAAATTTTTTGATACTATGTTTCTTACAACCTCCAGACCACAGCGAACTGTTAAAATTTTCTTTGCAAACTTTCTTTGTGCCAGTCTCGAAAAAATTGGGTCATAAAATACATTTTTCAGCAATTTTATGTCTGTTAATTTTTGAGAAGTTGCACTGTTGTTGAAATTGCGGAGCCTTTTGTTCTGAACTGAGTTGAAGCACCTTTCTGTCGTGCTAAGAAAATAAGCGGCATGAACATTTAAATATGCCAAATTTCCTCCAATAAAATCTTTATTTCGATGAAGATTAATGAATATTTTCTTTTAAAATTTTCAGATAATTTAGATCTAATCGGGAATTAAATTTCCTGAAAATTCAATGACAAATATTCACAGATTTTTCTAAAAATACATATTTTTCGAAGGAAATTTGGCAACGTCTGATGCAACGCTCTTGCAACAGTCTTCCTTAGCATTGCAGAACCCTCTTCAAATCTGGGCTATGCTCTTGCTCTTTTGCTCAATCACACACTCCTATCTGTGCGCAAGTCCCTGCTTTCCCCCTTGAGCTTTCAAAATCTGGAGCTCTATTTTTATGTCTTCAAATTATATATATGTTACTTTATTTTCATTACAGCTTATTTTGAAGATTCCTCTAATGTTGGAACTTTCACTTATCGCCTGAAAGGTTTTAAAGAACAGCCAACGGATCATTATTCAAGACCATATTTCATTGATGCCACCCCATTTTTCAACAAGTATCGCAAGCTGTGTATGGCGGGAAAACCAAGGCATTTGGTTAGTTTATAAAATTTAATTCATTTTATGGTTGTAGTTATACATCATTTTTGCAACAAAATGTTTCTGTCTTTGTCTTAACACGCTTCTCATTATCTCTTGTTGTTCATTACTATGTTCTCCATGGACACCGAACTCATTAAGGATTGGCTCACTTCAGTAACTGAGCAACTCTATCGTGACGTTTCAGTTCTGTCTCATACACTTTCTTGCATAAAAAGAAAACTAACAGATATATTTAGCTAATAATATTCTGATACATATTCCCTTTTAAAGATGGAATAAAAAAATTGGAATGTTTCTATCAAATATATTTGCCCATGTTCCTTTTAAAAATTGAAAAGTATGCAGTGAAACCAAAACATCACAATAGAAATGGGCAGTTTTGGGAGTAAGCCATTCAACTGGTTTTAATGGTAAAAAATCATCAATAACCTTTCGGAGTATCAGGTCCGATCGGTGTTTCAAAATCTTTCTGATTTTGAAATCAACTCCTCCTGGGCCTCAAAAAATCAGATCCACCATTATAGTTGCTGTTACTAGTTGAGGATTAAACTACAGGAAATATTTGGTTATCATAAAAAAAAAAAAAAATGAGAAAATCCCACTAGATATTGATGGTCAGATGCGGAAAATGTGCATCTCAATTTCATCGTTTAAAAATCTCCCATCATGCTTTCTTTTCTGTAAGGAAAACGAATCAAAAGTTTTCCTTGCAACTTTGTGTGATTTTTTACATAGAGTGAGTGGATAAAATTATTAGGAAATTTTAATAAAAACTCTTGGTTAGTTTTCCTCCAAAAAATAAAACATGAGAAAAGATTACGAAGATGCAATCTGAGGTTTTTGAGCTTAGCCAACGCAAGTAACCATCACTAGATCCTTTGAAGAGAAACCTTACTCTTGGTGCTCAGGAATACTCTTTTTTTCACTATCACATTCAAAGAGTTCCTTAAAAGCTTTTGAGTGAAAATTTTCTTGTCGTTTTTTTTTTTAATAGCACTCCTTCCTTTAAGATTTTTTTTAAAAATCAACAGAGTTGTAAGTAAATTAAACTTCGCAACTAGAAAACTTTTCATTGAATTTTTCTTTTTCTCTTTGCCCAGCTCCTGATGGATTTTCCCAGGAACGTTTTCCAAGTTTACCGGGACAAACCAAAATTTGTGTTCAGTTTTCTTGGCGAAATTTCTCATGATTCCTATAACCTCGTCCAAGCGATTGACGACGACTTCGTAGATTGGTTAAGATGGTTTGAAGATGGAAATTATTTGAATAACACTCTCCTAATCGTCATGAGTGACCATGGACCAAGGTTTGTTGAAAAAATATTTCTAAGTATGTTTTATAAAATATATAAGTACCTATATTTAGTAATAGAATATTATTAAAGGATCTGGGGTATGTAAGCAATATTTTTGAAAGAAAGATTCTTAGTATTGTGTACGGAGCTAATTTCCAAAAGTGAATCGCAAAGTGTTTAATGTAAAAAGGATTAAATGACCTCAACTCAATTTCAAGTTTTTAAACACTTATAGCTTTTTTCAGGCTGTAAGGTCAAGGTCGTGTGTAATTTTCAACTGCTAACCTGTTTCTCTTGGCATCATGAAAATGTCACTTAGCAAGTTTATGCTCTAGATACTTTAATTGGACGTAATTCTGTCAAACGGAACTGTGTGCATTATGGCGTGAGCCCTGTTACGCATACATTCTTATGGGTCACAGGGCTCACATCTTAATGCACATAGTTCCGTTTGATAGAAATACGTCCAATTTAGATAATGTATCAATGATAAAACTGAAGCAATGCTTATCTCTGTTCGCAATGTTGCAGACTCTTTATCATATTTTATGTTTCAAATAAAAATGTGTCCTAAGTCATTTTGATATCTTTTTGGTCAATCCTCTCTATGTAAAGAATTAAAAATGGAACTTTCAAGCAATAGCTTTGATTTGTTCTTGTCTATCAAATTAAATTAGGAGCAGAGTTTTTGAACCTGCAAAGGAGATTCATATTCCTGCAGTTTCACGGTTGATGTGTCATGACGAATGTAGTATGGACAGATAATGTTGACATTAAATGAGGAGAAAGTATGAAATGGAAAAAAAAGTTAAAGTATGTAACAGCTTAAGGGTAACGTTGAAGCTCACTTGTTGGACAGTGCACTTCCTTAAATTTGTTCCTCAATGGCACATAGTATTAACGATTTTTGACAGGTTTTGACTATCATCCTCCAAGTTAAAATTTATGTTTTTAAAAGTCAAAATTCATTTTTATAAATTTCGTTCAAGTCAAAATTCAGTTTTTTTTTCTCAGCTCAAATGTGGTTCCACTTTCTAACCAGCACGTTCACTTTTTCATGTTTTTCAATTTAATTCTGGAAACTCAAAAACCCTTATTACTGTACACACAATTTATCCAACAAATTTTCATTTGAAATCTATTTTTCAGCATCACCCAATAAGGTCTGAGTAATTTCAACAATACTCAGTCCCTCTCTAGATATTGCCAAGATCACCAGGGTAGTGCAATTGATCTTTGACTTAACTCAAAAAGACTTATTAATCACAACATTACGCTGCCTCATAACTTTACAAAGCCTTACCTCATGACCTACAGTATATTCATTTAAACATCCTTATATGCTTTGGAGAATGATTGACCTGCAGGTGAAGTGTGTGTAGCAGAAAAATTAAATTTTCGAATTGCTCGTAAAAAGTTTGGAGCGTCCTAAATTTTGAACTTATCTCTTAATCAATCAGAAGTTTTTTTTAAGAAAAGACAACCGAAAAGTGCCTTTTTTCGTAAATTATTATTTTTCAGTATTTTAGATTGAATTTTCTTTAATTTGAAAGTCATTCCCCCCTATATTTCTTTAAAAATATTATCTTTTTGATTTTCATAGGTTTGCAGAGACAAGAAATACACAGCAAGGGAAACTGGAAGAACGACTTCCATTTTTCTCCTTTATTTTTCCGCCATGGTTTGAAAAAATGTATCCAGAAGCAATTAAAAATTTCCGGTATAACGTTCACAGTCTGACGTCTCCATTTGATATTCATGCAACTCTTAGAGATGTGCTCCACTTTTCGGGAGATGGTCCTGGAAATATCAGCAACAGGGGTATATCACTTTTCAAGAAGGTAATTATTCAGTGCTTGCAAAGAATTGAAAATTGTCCCTTTCTTTATAGTATACATATAACATTTAAAAAATCATAACTCCACTCCATCTCCTTTCTCCAAGATGAACTTTGAAGCTCAGACCAACCTCCTTCACAATCAATTGGTATGCTCCGCTTTTGTAAGATTTATTAAAGGTTAAGTCTTTACCCAAAATCTTAAATGTTGAAAAATCGGAACATTATATAATGGAATTTATGAGAATGAAAACCCACCAACCCGGAAACTTAAAAAGGCCCAAATTTCATCAAAGATGCTTAATTTCCATAAAAGCCATTGGAGATGGCACATAACTTGGAACTTTGTAGTGTCATAAAGTAATTGTCCTTTGGCACACTAAAGCTTTCTTTACCTACTGCGGAGATTTTTTGTCTCTTGAACAATTTTTTCCCTGCGTTACTGTGTTTTCACCCTCATTAATTCACTTTAGGAACAACAAGTTGATTTTTAAAGATTTTGATAGTTTTCATTTGCCAGTTTTTTTTATTATTTTTGAGCCTTTCCAGTTCAGTTAGATCCGAAGTTTAGTATGAAGAGACTTTTGATCACATTCTGATCAAAATCTAGATTGGATCCTGAGTACATGACCTCCGCTTGTACGATCATCTCTATGACAACGGCTCACAAGATATGCCATTTTAAAGTTTCAACTTTGACCCCTATCCGCTCTACCCTCTCCCCAAATTTTCTTAATCAAGCTCAGAAGTATGCGATGTTGCCAAGTTACAGAAATATTCCTATTATTTTGGGTCCCCCCTTGTGTAGGGCATGTAAGCAAGTGAGAAATTTGGAAGTCGTTGATGTGGAGCTCTGGAAATTTTATAATCGCTTAATTGAAATCGATTTGGGAGCAAGAATCTTTCTTCATCCCCTGAAGTTTAACTCCTATTTTTTATACTTCTTATTTTTTTTTCAAGATCCCTCCAGAGCGAACATGCAGGGATGCTTTCATCGAGCCCCATTGGTGTGCCTGTCTTGACTGGGAAAGGTTAAGTGTAAGCAGCTATGTTGTGAAGAATATCGGCGAACTCTTCGTTAAACATGTGAATTCGTGAGTCTGTTTGTAAATTTGGATTAGAATTTTCATATTATATCAGTGTCTTTGTATATTCACTTTTCAAAGAAAGTTGTTTTGCCATTGATAAGTTCTTTTAAAGCATTGCATCGACTTATCTCTAAAAACTAACATAAAAAAATCAAGAACCAAATCATCAATAAATTTTCAAGAGCTCTGTCATGAGCCCTGTAACTTCATTTTTCTCTCTGTCTCTTCCCCTCCCTCTTTTCTCAAGAATATTTTAAGTAATTAGTTTTTCATGCTAGGTGCCCTGTTTTTTAATGTGACAATTTTTTCCTCAGCGAGATGTGACGTAATAGAAAATGATTCTCTCATCACATAAAGAAATGTGAGAAACAAGTTTCTCTTTCTATTGGTCTCCAAATTATTTTACTCTAATTTTGAGGGAAAATACAGCTAAGGCCGTGTTAATGAGCCAGCTTCTCAGATAACCAACCCAAAATCTGATGCAAATAACAAACCTGACAATTGCCTGCACCAATGACCAACATGCCTACCAAAAGTATGGCACTTGAAGTGTTCGAATTAGGTGTGATAATCTGTCAAAAAAGCTTGATCAGATTATCATGCCATCTTCAGCTTCTAACTTACACGCGTAGAGAGAGTATAATTGTAAGTTTGCATATATTTCTATTTTTTCACAAAGTTTTACTTTTTTCAGGTATAATGCCGAGTTCACTGATTTATGTGCCAAACTAACTATTAAGCAGATTCATTGGGCAACGAAAATGGTGCCAAATAGAAGTGTAATGAAATTTAAAGGTGCTCGTGATAATGACGGATTCGTACCAGACCTGTCTGACAGTGTTCATGTAACAATGGAAACGTACCAGCTTAAAGTGACAACCTCCCCTGGTGACGGAATTTTTGAGTTTTCAGTCAATTACGATGTGAATGGCAACTCATACAAGTTGAAGGTAAGGATGAATGTTTCTAATGCATGATCGCAATGCATCATTGTGTTGTCTCCTCCAAATCGACTCAATAAAGTTTCTAACCTGCCGGTAGTAACAAGTCTGTTCTGTTTCAGATGGAAGACATCAGCCGTATCAATGAGTATGGTGAGCAGGATGGCTGTATCGAGAACACCTTGCACAATTTACGCAAATTTTGCTACTGCAAGGATCTTCTGTAAGAAGAAAAATGTAAATCTGAAGCCATTTAGTTCGTTTCATTGGCGTTCAACGCAGTTCACGGTGCTATTTTTTTCTAGAAGATTTTTGATGAAGTTTTCAGGCTTTTTAAAAGTCTGGGCTACCGATCTGACGTAAACTCATTGTCGGTTCTAGGCGTTTGGTCAAAACCAAATTTGAAGTATTGTGATTCAAAGCAAAATTTGCTTTTTGATTACCACTGAGGGCCTGTTGGTCCTTTTTTTATACTCTTCCTTCAATAGCTAATTTCGTAGCTAAGTTTCTCTTTCTGTCTTTTTTAACGATTTTGATCGTTACCAAAATTATGTGATTATACCGAAATACTGATCTTTTTAGTTCCCTTGTTTTTATAGGTAGTTTTCAAATTATGTATCTGTTTGTGTTATAGTTTAAGCCTTGCTCATGAATATTTTGAATTTGGGTACCTATGTACTTACCAAGGTGAAATGAACACCTTAAATTTTATCAAATTTTTTCAGAGATACTCTTTCATTCTAAATGTAAATAAAATTAGTGTGGTCTAGTAATTCAATGTTGCTAACTTTAAATTTTAAGGGTTTACTGAATTTCAAACAGAGATTTTTAAACTCGAGAAGAAAAGGAAATTAGTGATTGTGATCCTTTCTCTTTTCATAGTCTCGACAAGGCATAGTATTCAATAGCTAAACCAGGAAACAGCAGTCATTGGTTTATGAGATTATCGGCTTCCCCTCCTTCTTTATATAATGTTGAATAACTAATCAACATAATAATTTCTTAAAAATTTCTGTGATTTTTCTTTGTTTTTCTTGTTCAGGACCATTTTGTGGATTTCAAGCAATGAAGTTTGCCATTCCCTGTCAAAAAAGTTTATTAAGAGTAGAGATTTTGAAACACTGCACTTAAAATTTTTTAAAGTTTAGTTTTTGGTATGTGCCTGCCTGTTATCATTTTAGACTAAACCAATGAACAGTAAAACAAGAACAACAAACCAAAGCTTTATGCTGCCAAAGTCTCCAAAATCATTCATATATAGATCTTTAGCATATTTTTTTCTCTCTCTGTAAACGCACGTGTTTTATTAGATGCTGATCAAACTCATCAAGAATTCTCACCTTCTTAAAATAGCTTTAAATATTTTTACATGAGAATTCTCGATAACTGTGTATCGTTAGAAAAATTGTCTACCTCTTAGAGGTGAATTTGATTGGTACTTTGACTAAATGGACCACTAGACAAGGTGTGAATTTGAGTATTACGAGTTCTGTATTCTCATCAAAATTTCAAGTAGAATACTATTGAAAGCCTCTGCACTATAATTTATGCCAACGACTTATTAAGAAACTGATGGCCCATATTAAGTTTAAGGTGGAATTTTAGATAGATGTAAGTCAAAGCTATTTCACAGAGAAACACAAGCTCTGAAATTTATTAAATGAAGCCTCGCTGTTTTTAATTCTTGTAGGCGTAACGATGACTCATTTATTATTTTTTTTTTTTCTGTATCAAGTCACAACAAAACTAATTGAGGTGTCAGAAAAATTGAGTTTTTTGAACATTAATGTTTTTCCATGTCTTGGTTACCTTTCACCTTTTTTCTCTCTTAAGTTCAGGCTCTTAGATAACTAGTCAGGTTTGTTCTATTGTCAATGTGTCTTGCATAATAGCTTTATCGCTCTTTTTGTCTCGAGAGCCTCTGGTATTTTAGTTTTTGTGAACTTATACATATTATCATTTAGTACTACATTACTCTAGGTAACTTTTAGTATACCTAATTAAAGCTCCAAGCTTATTACTATTTTACTGTTTTATTGTTTTTAACTCTGTTTTGTTTTTGTACTTTTGTTTTCTTTTGAGAATGTCCGATTATACTCTTATTGTTATAAGTTTCTCCTAAAAATCATAGTGTGTGAAAGAGCGAGCTGTAGCTGAGCAACACCAAGAAAAATCCTCATAGATCAGTCAATACTCAAAGTAATTTTTACCGGTTTGTCTGAAAACAGCAAAAAACAAAGGAAAAAAAAAAAACTACAATGTGCTAGTTTGGGCACTGACAGGGCGAAATTCCTGTTTACTTTCCACCCCTAGCTCAATCAGTTGGTTTTTATGAAATAAATAGACAACTGCTAATGACATAATTTGCTCTAAAAATAGTTGTACCTCTGTTAAGTGCATTTTAAGTCATTGTCTTTCTAATTTTGAAAATTCGTTTTCTCTTTTTACAAGAATATGCTCTTTTTTAGATAAACAATGACTGAGGGCCCATATTTCTAATTGTGTTCTTTACAGCTTGTACTCTATTCAATAGTTGACTTATGAAGGAAATTTTACTTGCGTCGGTATTAAAATCATGTGGTAAAGAGCTTGGTGGTGTCATTTCATTATTCAATCATTAATTGATTGATATACTTTAAGCATATTATCTTCATTAAATGTGTTGAAATTAAAAAAAAAAAAAAATGTATCTAGCTAGATATATCTTCTCTGCTCAGCTGTTTTTGCAACCAAACTTATTTTGGAACTGTCATCCCAGTTTTTTCGTACATTTTAAATTATTTATTCTTTTTTCATGGGTACTGTGATAGTCATTTTCCTCTTTTCTCTAAATGCTGGTAAAATTTCAAAATGATGAAAATTTTAGAGACATCAAGGATTTTCAAATTTTTTTGGTAGCTATTCACAGGATTTTGCTGTGTAATTTGCGACTAATTTATCCTAAAATTGACTGTAAACTCTATTCTAATGAAAAGAAAGCTGAATTTCCTGATAAAGTACTATCATAAACTTTGTTTTTCAATTTTAGGTATTGCCAATTTTCAAACCTTCTGCAATTTTTATCGTGGATCTATCTAGTTAGGTCTTAATTTTTTCAATCTCTTTACTTTTTCCATTCCCTTGCTTCATCATATTTTACAAGACCCTCTCTTCTGACTTGATCGCAAAACTGAGATCATTTTGTTTAGTACATACATTTTGTATACTCTTTTTTGTCATTAGAATCTAGTCCTGTACAATCCATGGCAAACCTTTTTTCCCCCAAATCATTTGCACCTCTGATAATTAAGATAAAATCAGTATTTAATTTAAGTGTTGATTATAAGGGCTGATTTGGCAGTTGCAACTTCAGCAGTGTTCAGCATCATGTAATTAATATGTAATTGTACATTCATTTATAAAGGGGCGGATTTATCTAGTAGCTGCTCATGAGCTGTTTGTCTTTTGCTGCCATTTTTTCAGGAGAGTCTTGTATCCAGTTTGCTACTAGGAACTAGGTACATATTGAAAGTGAAATCTTTTTGAGTAAGATTTTGTATGAGCCAACTTCACAGCAGGACAACCAAAACTGAGTAGAACCCCTCACCTCTGCAAATTCGTTGCCCCCCAAATTTTTCCACCTTGGGCTGCAGCCCACGTGGCTCATGCCTAAATCCGCCCTCTCATTCATACCTGATTAGTTAGTACTTGATTTCTACTTGTCAGTATTCATTATTCATTTTTAATTTTTCGAATATATAAATTTCAATTCATCCATTCTGGGCCGATTCCCTGTTTGGATAATTGAGGTTCACTGTATGTATCGGATATTTTGAATTGTCAACCACCTACTTTGTTGTTACCTCATTTGGTGGATTCTACCTTAAAGTTCTGATTGAAGCTTTGAATCTCTTTTGAAGAGGGAGGTATTATTAGACATTATTATTCTTTTTTCTATGTTATTTCTTTTTCACTGTTTTTCTTTAATTAATTAATTTATTATTTATGAATGTAAAAAATAGTATCCCAGTGGCATAGTTCTTGTTGGGTGCATAATGGAAGGCTGAAGGACCCCCATTTGTGTTTACCATTTCCTTCTCGAATGCAGTGAGCTAATTTATAGTTACAGATGATTCCTGAAACTACCTGCTGCATGCCACTAGTATCAAACAAATCTTATGGCTGATAAAAACTCAGTCCTACTTTTTAGCTATAGTTTTTTCCAATTTTATTTTTAGTGACAAATGCAGTATTATTATGTACCTCCTCACGATTTCTTTTTAGTTATCCTTCATCTTAATAAATATTGACAAGACCATTCTTAGAGAATGTCATGAAAGAAAAATACATACTCATGTAGTTTATTTGCCTGCATAAATCATACTGTGAAAAAATTCGCATGAAGATGCGGATTAAGACATTTTCGATGTTGATTCACCTGAATACTCCTGAGATTTAGTTAGCCTCCACAAATTTTATGATTAGTACCCCTACACTTATTTTTAAACACTTAAAATAATTACTTAGTTTGAGTTTGTTATTATTTCATACAATCGCCGAAGTTTTGCTAGATAGTGTTCAGTTTTGATTAACAATTTTTGAATTAGTTACTCTTTTGCAACAAAAAATTTGCAAATGGTTTAAATTGAATAAAAATCTGTTTCAAAGAGTTACCTAAGTAAATCATCCTGGGTGGGTAAATAATAGAGAAGAAGACTGAAGTAAAGTATTCTTCCTGTCTCATTTGACTTTTTCTGTTCTTTTCCATTACTACTGAATGTTTTTCCTTGTCTGATTTCTCTTTGAAATTTGTGTAATTTACTCTGTTGTATTTGAAAATAAAACTTGCTTTTGAAATACTTAACATCTATTTCTTTTTCTTTGTCTTTGTTAAAGCTTTGATTTGAGTGGCATGTGACGGGACACCAAAAGAATTTCCGTATAACGCCTGGATACAACTATTCGAGCTCCATGGATGCTCGGGTTGCATACGCACGAAAATGAAGGCGTTTTGACTTTAGACACTATTCGTCTCAGCAGCGGCGCTCAATGTGACGCTCAATGAAGACAACGAGAGGAATTGGACAAAATGTGGAAACATTAAAAATTCATATCGATGTTAATGTGGAACGTGAAGGTTTCAGAAGTAGCTCCATTAATTTTCTCGTAAAAATTCTTTCAATGATCACCCTATGCAATATGTAATGCGAAAAATTAACATCAAAATTTGCATTTTTAGTATAATATTTCATCTCTGGAATATTTTTTCTCTAGAAGGGTCGTTCTATCATGCGGTGGGCTTCACTGCGAGTACTCATGTAAATGGCAGAGAGCCTACCATTCTACATTTACCTAAACTTGGAAGACATCTCCGAAATGAAAAGTTGCTCTACAAATCATGCTCAGCGCATCATGATATCAAAGCTGAAGCATAATAGATACTCATATCCTATAATCGTGTATACAACTATTCTTGCAACAACTCGTGGGAACAAGAGAGGAGCACAAGTGAACAAAATCGTCTCCGTAGAGCCCCCATGCCATATCCAAGAACATCTAACCACAAAACAAGATCATGTGAAGTTCAAATTACGCGTCTCAGGATAGGTCACACTTTTTTCAGTCACAATCATATCATCTCCAAAGAAAATCAACCCATCTGTAACTTCTGTAATTTATCACCTCTAACCGTCAGACACGTAATTATTGACCGCTCTGCCCTCAGATATCTCCAATCACAGATCTACTCCCCTACAATAAACAGAAATGCAAACCCACTTACATGCGATGAACCCAATGTTACTACCAAAATTCTGAAACTCTTCACCTCTCTTAATTCAAAAATCTAAATTTTCGTATATACTCCCATCTCCAAAATTCTCTGTAAAGACGTTAATAGCCTGTGACGCTAAATGTCTTAAAATATACTAACTAACTAACTAACTAACTATCTTTGCCCTGCCTTTTTTAATCCTCAAAGTAAAGCCCGCCGTTGGCGCCAAGTCGCGTCGCGAGTGAGGGTGAAGTCGTGAGTGCCTGGATAGTCACAACGCCTGCGATTCCGTGGGTATGCAACACGGACATCCGTGAAGCTCGAATTGTTGCAGGCAGGAGTTGAAAGGACATTTGTATAGTTTGTAAGTAAGGGCGTTTTCGACGGCGCGGCAAAAGTCCGCAACCACGCATCTCGGTATGCGTCCTGTCATACTTCATTTTTTAAATGAAAAACCTCTCAACTGCAACACCGATAAAAAAGTTGATCTAACATTTCTAAATGTGAAAAAAGTGTGCGAGAGTTTAAAAATACTGTTTTAACCGCTACAGAAGTCACTAAAGCAATCTCAAGATGTAGAACTAACTGTTGTAGCGGGTAATTTAGCATTTCGTGAGTTCTCGCACACTTTTTTTTACCTTTAGAACGTTAAATCAACTTCATTTTTTTTGGCGAATTCTCAAAAACTGCCGTGATTAATAGTCACAATTTTACCACTAAATTCGCTTTTTATCAAAGGAAGTATGGCAACGTCCGGAGGCTCATACGGCGTTCTTCCATTTATGTTTTGAAAATATGAAACATAATCGGAGATATTCGAACGCAGGTAGTTCTAACTTCATCATCGATAATAAATTGATACGACCAGTATTCCTGCTCGTGTTGCCTATCTTGTAAATGGAAGGAGTACCCTTGTGCACTGCCGACGAGTGCCAACTGTGCTCCTTTTACGCGTCCCTCGGTTCGCAACGCTCCAGACTGTCATACTTTCTTTTTTAGATAGAAAAATTAATACTCCAAGACATTTTTTGAACATTTCTCTGCTTTTTCCTCTGGTGTGTGAAGATTGATCTATGAAAATTTCAAGTTGTAGCATTGTCTTGTTTTTCGTCGATAAAATAAAATTGAAGAGGTTATTATGAAACACCTGAAACGAGGTACGCACTCCTGTAGTGTCAACTGCAATGTCTCGTACAGAAGTTGTTTTCCATACTTCTCGTTGTGTGATCCATTTTTCTCGTGAACTTATGATGAGAATTCATGCTGCTTACCTAGTGTTTTACCTAATTCATACCTGGTCTGATGTCTGAGGGTTTCTTTTGGTTTGTAGTGCAAACATTAATTTTTCGACCCCAAATCGATGTTAAAACTCTCAAACCTGTATCCCTTGTTTTAAAAGCTCCGCGATTAATTACCTTCCTTTGGGGAGAAAGAATCCATATTATTCTGTAATTTTTTTGGGGAATTTTCTTCGCATAGAGAAGGAAAATCACGGAAGTTTTCAAACATTGACGTTGAGTAGTTTCCCATATATGAAAAATAAAGTAGGATAGGAAGTCTGCCATGCTAAGGAAGAACGCCGTATGAACATTCGAGAGTTGCCAAATTTCCCTGGATAAAACATGTATTTTTGACGAAATTTATGCGTACTTTTCCTTGAAATTTTCAGATATTTTGGATTAAATTGCGTACAAAATTGTCTGAAAAATTGGAAGAAAAATATTTACAATTTCCCGATGAAATTCGCATTTTATCAGAGGAAATTTGGCAACGTCTGGAGGCTCATACGGCGTTTTTCCTTGGCACGGCAGAAGTATGCAACGTCGCAAACCGAGATACGTGGTCAGGAAGTTTTACCGTCGAAATGTTCAGAACACTGAAAATCTCGATGAGAGGGTTGAGTGAAGGGGGTTGACATGAAGAGGGGGTGACTGAACACGCTCTTTAGTAACTTTAGAAAGTCAGCTTTATGAAATTGGTGAAAGATCTCCCCCACGAGTGCATACTTTTTCTTTTCAAAACGGAGCGTAGTGAAAATTTCGAGTCATATTTCTCTGGAGGGATAATGACCCATCGTCCGATTTGGCAACTCCGTTTCCGTTCGGGTGGGCAGAGCATGTCTTGACTACCAAGAACCGAGGCCCCTCGGCTCACAATCAGCCTTTTCCATTGGTGATAATCGTAATTCGCGGTTCCGTTCGCGAATTTTAATCGGGTTTTAATTTTAGGACGGGAGCTCATATAGAGAGGGCTGAAATTGATATTCATATGAGGCGCTACAACAACTGTTTCTCTTGGGTTCGAGAAGAACTGTGAGCGTGCCAGGAAGAATGAGAAAAGTTGAGGCCTCCGTTGAGGTGTGTGTGAAATGTCCGCATAATTTCATTGGGCTGCAAATTGAGGGTATAGATGCTAGTTATTCAGCTGAAGTTCTAGAAACGAGTAGAAACTCACCTTAAATTCACCGAGAAAAAAGAATGCCGACTTAACATTCTGGTTGTAAAAAAGTCTGCGACAACTCACAAAACGCTGGGTTAACCGCCATGGCAGTCAGCTTTACATCTTGACATTGCTATAGTAATTGCTGTGGCGATTAACTCAGCGTTTTGCGAGTTGTCGCACACTTTTTTACAACTAGAATGTAAAGTCGGCATCCTTTTTTTTTCGATGTTTGTGGTACCCAAGTACCTAATCTAGAATCACATAACCATCCATCGACAGTAATTGTATTTAGCAAATGGGTGGTTTTTATACGAGGATTAAGAATAAACAAGTGGTACAGAATATAACAAAATAATATGAACTATGCAAAACGAAAATCCGGGTATCGGAACTTGGCTGTTTTGAAAACGCCTTCAAATGCGACGTGATACCTCACGCATTCCTGAGAGTTCGAATAGTTGTATCATTGCGCCGTAAGAATCTGACGGAAGATTACAATTGAAATAGCCTTCATGCACGCCGGCCTTTTCGATTTCCGTTCACATTTTTGCAGTCATCAATGCATATATCTTAGGTGAGCTTCAGCTAGAATGGTATTTAGCAAAAGGGTGGTTCTTATATGAGGATTATAAATAAACAAGTGGTTGGAAATGAAAACTAAATAATGTGAACTATTCAAAACGATAAACCAGGTATCGGAACTTGGCTGTTTTTGAAAACGCCTTCAAATGCGACGTGATACCTCACGCATTTCGGAGAGTTCAAATAGTTGTATCATTGCGCCGTAAGAATGTGGCAGAAGATTAAAATGGAAATAGCCTCCATGCACGCTGGGCTTGTCGATTTCCTTCGACTTTTTTGCAGTCGTGAATGCATAGCTGAATTGCGCTCCAGCTAGAATTCATGTGCGGTTGGCTTTTCGTGAATTGATTCATAAACGTATCGAGACATTTCGGGACCAACCAAGCCGTGCTGAAGAAAAACGCTGGATGAACATTTAAACGTTGTAAAATTTCCCCCAATAAACTATTTATTTTAGAGGAGAGTTGTGCGTCTTTTCCTAAACATTTTCAAATAGCTCATATTAAATTGCGAACAATATTGTCTGAAAAATTAGAAGAAAATATTTACAACTTTCCCAATAAATTCGCATTCCACACGCGTACTTGCGAACCTCAATAGAACACTAGACATGGTAATTTTAATTTAATTTAAGAGGGGACTGACTGCATCACTAGGCATGTTTCCTCGTAAAAATAGCATTTAGAATAAATGAAAGTATGTAATCAATTGGCGGACGTAGTAAAACTAAGAAGGTAGATATTTTGTAGATAGACAATCTACTTCGTTGAGGTACTTACAAGCTTTCACTGAATTTCTCTAAAGTCGTAGGCAATGCAAATTTTCTTCTGGCTTTGAACCATTCTCTAATTTGTTCCTCGGTCCAGTCAAGTTGTTTCGTAAGCGCTGATATTTCATTGTCGCTCCATTTCCCCCAAGGCTTGGACCGATGGGCTTTTTCTAGCAAGTCCACATGTGGCGGTTTTTTACGCTCTTCGTCTTGTATCCCAGCCCATGCGCCAACCTTTGGACCAACGTATCTACAACAAAATAATATTTTTCAGTCTCAATCAGATGGCATGAAAAGGAATCTTATTCGTGATTTTTGGCAACGCCTCACCCTCACCTAGGATTTCATGCGGAAACAGCGAGTATTTCCTATAATCTTTCGTCATGGATTCGTTTTTTATGAACCTAGTCTGCTGGTGCTCCGATACGATAACTCTGTGGCACTCAGTATCGTAAAAGTTTTTTCCTCAAAGCTTCGGGTCCTGCCTCACCCGGTTTTGAACTGGACGTATTTTTGCCAAACGGAACTATGAGCATTGATACATGAGCCCTGATACCCATAAAAATACATGCAAAACAGGGCTCACGTCATAATGCACATAGTTCCGTTTGGCAGAAATACGTCCAACTGAGCGTAGGTTGATGTGCATTTCTGACGGATCACTATTAACATCTCGGGGAAAATCCGGTACAAAGTGTAGAGAAAGTGTTCATAAAGTGCCCAAAAAACCTGAGTAACATGAGTGGTTCGCTTAGCAAGAGCGTACGACACTCTGTACCAAAAGAGGAGATTTCGCTCCATAAGAGTGTGAGTTACTCCATAAGCACAGTATATTCCGCGCTGCATTCTCATCACTCTGGTTCTTAGGGTGAGATTAATGAAACCTTAGAGTGGGATATGAATCAAATTTCCCACCAAGATTCTATACAGTCGTCGCTAATTTTCACTGTTTAGCAAAAACAAATGTTTTTCATGGGATGCATGGGCACTGAACGACTTTGTCGCATTAGTCATTCTTGTTTAGGGAAGTGTTGGGAACGGAGAAAACATTTCAGGAAGGAAAGATCAGAACATTGCGCAAGTCACACTAATGTATTTACAAGACGGTAAAATTTGCGAACTTGTTTTTTACGATAATATAGACTGTGTTTAAAAAATAACACATCTGAGAGGTACGTACAAACTTTCAAAAGTATTGGCGCAATAAAACAAATTGTTACTCACTTTTCCACCCCATATTTTGCGATCAAAAACAGAGGAACTAACTTCCAGGCGGCGTACAGATCTTTGACGCTCGGGAATTGAAAGCCATCTCCTGTATCGAATCGTTCAAAATAGTCCCAGGTCACGTTCGGTGGTAGCCAAAACGGAGTGCTAAAAAATAACTTATCTGGCTGACGGGAGAGGTTCATCTTTATTTAATCCTCGATGAAGTTTTTTTTTTTCATTTGGAAGTTGCTCAATCGTCATGCAGTTAGGATGAAGTAGCCACCAAAATCAGCCTGAAAATTTCACAAAATAAAATAAACAGTCAGAGAAAAAAAAAAACCTGCTCGACTACTAGAAAAGTCGGCGATGTAATATTTTTTCATAATCATATGCGTGCATTGCCCTCATTTTTCTCCTAAGGTCTTTGAACTGAACCAAAATAGATCAAAATGAGTAAATTACCTAACCCAAAGTACCGGAAGTAAAAACAAAAATAAATCTGTAATCGCCATCTAATGATAAAGATCTGTGAGAATTGCGGGGGTTTTCGGGTCTCATGGTGGGAAACGGTATTATGAAGGGCACAGATACACTTTTACCAACAACACAAAAAACAAAAATCGTAAATTTAAAGTATGTAATAAGTTAACTTACAAAAACGTGAAAGTTTTCGCTTTTGTTTTTTTCTCCATGGACATCATTGTAATGGACGCTTATGAATTTAATTGGATCCTTTAAGACTATAGCAAACATGCAAAAATTTCAAAGCTCAGGCAAAGGCTGTTTCACGGATTTTGTTTCAGTGTAAAACATAACTGATGTCGCACTGTATTGTAGACATTACACGATCAAAAGTTAAGAGAACTATGGTTTATTTTTTCACCAAGAAAAGAAAAACGTGAAAAATTATAAAATGAAAATAAATAAGAAAAATAAATAAAGAAGTAGATAAAAACCCTGAGAACTTTCACTTTTCTCCTCATCCGAGGAACCTTTTTAAGCATCCCTAGCAGGCGAGCAATAAATACAATGTGAATATAATAATGATAAATAAATAATCACGAGACAAACTTACATGAAAACACTCTCCGCGAGTATCACTCTATTTTAAAGGGGCAGCTGAAATTGGAGAGCACACTTGAACAGGCTTTCGTATCGATTTACACTACTTTTCCCATACGAAATGCATGGTCAAAGAAAAGTATAACGGTACTTTTAAGTATTTAAAATAGACACTCGCGGAGAGGAACCGACGGCTCTTCGCACGAGAGAATAATAAAAATATTAGTAAAATATTCACATCATAGCAGAGCCTCACGGCAGTTTGGGTGTAGCCTTCCGCTTTACGGTATCTTTTTTATGCGAACGTTCAGAGTTTTTTACACGTTCGGTAAACCATTCTAGAACTATGCATCAAGACCATCTGTTTCCAACGGTGGTCTGAACATTTGAATTTTGTTTCACGTATTATTTTGTATCGATCTACATATTATTACCTTAAAATGTGTTTTATATCTACTCTCAGAAAACAATGCTCGTTTTTCAAAGGAAATTCCATACTCGCACCGACCATTTCCAGAGTGAAAAACTTCTCCTACGATAAGTTGGAAAATTTGGGGATTTTTTTCTGCAAATCCGACAAAATATTCAACAACACTCCATGACAACTGCTAATCAAAGACATTCATTCGGCATCGGAAGGTCGAGTACAGTTAGAAATGGGCGGTTTCCTCGAAATTTTGGTTGTTAAAAAAGGAGTAATGCTTACGACTTCGGACCGAAGTAAATTATTCCGGACGTAGGAGAAACACCATTCATTCGAGAGAACTATGAACGCATGGATATCCCTGGAGGAAAAAGGGGCCCTATTGGTCGCAGGGAGCGAATCAGCGACAAGCTCATATGATTCCGGGGGATTTGAACTACACGTAATTTTAACCTGCTCTGATAGGGACACAGAGTGAGATAAGCTTCAGCGGATGTTTGTCTATACGGGTGCAAATGTGCTTATTCGGCTCTTAGGAAATTTTTTTAAAAGGAGAATTTAGGATTAAAAAGACATGCCGTTATTCCGTCGAAGACCTATGTATATAGTAAAATAAAGTATTATTTTTTATTAAAAATAATATTTTTGTGAAAAAGATGTTTTTGAACGAAACGGACGATGTAATGTCCGTGATGGCAAAAAACGGAAAATAAATTTCGAAATTGTCATAAAAAACTGCTGAACATCAATTGTACCACCTTTATGTTGTATTAAACCTACATATGCACTTGAAACTTTTCCAGGATTACTATTTGGGGAGACAATTGAATTGAAAATAGTTCTTCAAAGTGCATGTTCAAAATTGGTATTGTTTGACGCTCTATTTTTCAGTGTAGAGCTTCGAGAGGTTTACTTTATAAAATGAAACTTAGAGGGGAAGAATGGGATTCTCCTCACATGGGTCTAAGGATTTCTTTACATTTTCAATCGAATATTAACCTCATGATATAAGGCTTGCAATTCGAATAAGGCCCTCATGATACTTTAGAGTGCCACAATTTAATGCTCGTGACAAAAAAATGTCCCTTTACTGAGAAGTTCCAAAAATTGCCCTTGTTAAAAGAAGAGTGGCTTTATATCGGCTGGAGTTCACGCTCCATCTAAGTAATCATTATTAATACGAGTATTATTGGAAATGAGTATTCTCCTCTACCTCAGTATTCGGATCTTCCTTAAAATCTGCGACTTTTTACAAACAGTGCCTCTCGTGAGAAAAGTGACAATCCATAAAATAAAAACATACCGATTTGGTATTCTCGCGTGCTCACGCACACGTTAGCGTGTTACCGGTTTATTCGCCTAAAAGATAAGAACTCACATCTGATGCGGTTGAAATGTGACATTTGAGATCAAATAAAAAATATAATAACAGTGTTGATAAGGTAAAAAGATATTTAGGTTAGTCTGTCAAAACGAATAAAACAAAATCGGCAATTTTGAAACGTTCCGACCGAGATATGTCTCGATTTTAACCATCGATGCTTGAGTAACAACACCTCAAAAATCTGTCATTTTAATCAGATGTTTAACTGAATTCCTCCGTTATCTCACTCATCTTTTCTTCATGTCGGAGTCAATGGCACCTTGTGCATACTAAAACTAAAATGCATCATTACAAATTCCAAATGTTCGCATAAAGTAATTACTCCAGGTCAGATGAGTTCATTTTTGATACTGATATCGTTGTGGTCGGTTCATCTGATACCTTATATAATAATTCAAAACTATTGTACATTTAATGCTTGAGGTGGTGTATGAGGAAAATTTTATCCACGCATATATATATAATAAACTCGTGCATAAAACATTTCGTACGTAACTACGTTACGAGGTTTCTTGTGCGTGAAAGAAGATAAAAATGCCTGGTTTTATGCTGCGAAGTAGAAGAGTGTTTTTCGAAAAATTACGTGGTGGGAAGATTTTTCGCTCTTTTCGCGTCGATGCAAATTTAGGCAGCCCTTTTGACTTCCGCAAATTTCTCCTATATAGCGGCTTTCACACAGTCTGTGAGCATCTATTGTTGTGAGAGGCTCTAACTGTTCTGCCTGACAAGAACCATGTGTTACGCGTAAATAGTTCAGTAATATAGGCGTAGTTCTGTTCAAGTGCTTGAAATTTATTCCAATTTCTTTTAAGAATTTTTTTTTTTTTTTTTTTTTTTTTGTTGATGATGTTTTGCTGTACTCATAATTTTGATGATGGACTTCGACTTACGCTAGCTCAGACACTGTTCCACGTAGGAGCCGTGCATTAAGGAATGCATTCAGTTTTATTTTCCATTGCCGTTATACCCTCAACATTAAAAATTCTCACCTATTATGTTCATTTTCAACAACATGAAACATTTTTCTCTTGTCATGATGACTTCAAGTTTTTCATAAGCTGAATACACGCCAAAAATTAACCGAGAGAGTCGGGGACTTTTGAATAGACGTTGAACACTTGAAGTTTCAGCGAAAGTCATGTTCCTCTCGAAAAAGTTTGAAAACACAGAACTAATGAGTTCAATCCAGCGAATACAAAAACTGTCATCGATCTTACTGAAAAATCTAAGTAATCTCTTTGAGAAAATGAACCGACTTCACACAAACTCCTGCAAAAATAGCGAGAGAGCTTTTATAAAATCAGGAAAATTGTCGAGGGATATTTGGTCGGGAATTGCTCCCTTTTTCCACTCAGAGATATTCCTAAAAGTATTGCGAGTAATACTTGGTCCTCACCTGGCTTACATTTCTATGTTTTCGCCGTTACTGTTTCTTTTGCACTGCTTCATCTTGTTTCAAGGTAGGTGCCAGTCTGCATAATATGCTGTTCCTAAATCTCCAAAACTCTAGAGGCGATTTTGCAATTTGGCAACACTGTTTTTCTTGCTTGAAAATCCTTTGAAAAAATTGATTTTAGGTGGGGCAAACTGCCTCACCAAGAATCGATTACATTTAATGTGTTGCCAACTTTCTAGAATCGTCACTGCAAAACCAAAACGAATTTTCCAAGTCAAAAATTATTTGGAGCGGAAAATCATATGAGTATATTTAATGGGCAGATTCAACCAAAATCACCCTCACTGCATTTCAATTTGCCAAATTTTCAGCCATGTTTCATATTTTTACCAAAACATATACAGTCAAACGCTTTAAACGTACCTAAGAATTTCTTCTGGATGAAGAATGCGCCAACCAAATTTCGGGCAGAATATTTTGGAATAAAGCTAAAGCTCGGTCATAAAATTTGTTTTAGCCTACATAGTCCGGCTACAGTATTTTGATGTTTGATTAGCCGTATGGATGGGCTGATGGGACGGTAAGACATCCTATAACCGGGCTATGCGAGCTAAAACAAACCTTATAGCAAGGCTATGCATATGTTCCAAACTCCTAAATTGTGCAGCCAATTAAACCCCTTCGACGTTGCCCCTTCGGCAACGTCAAGGGGTTTTCCATGAAAATTACGTACTTGACGCGATTTTTCCCGATTTTTTGGTACTCAATTACCCCGTGTTACTTGATCGTAACGCTGCTGTTCCAAACTCCCTTAAAGTAACTACTTAACATTTGCCTCAATCCTCGGAATGGCTTACTTGGAACTGCGGAACTGCGTTTTTTATGATACGGGAAGAGGTGACAAACGCAGGGTCAGTTCGCCTTCAATTTTTACAGTAGGCAACAATCGCAGTGCGGTATCACAGCGAATGTTACGTGTATTCAGACCACACAAAAAATATCCCTGAATCGAACGTGTATAGGTGATTCTACCGCACTAAAAGTTCGCCTATAGTTTTCAGTGTATGCAAAACGAGCTCCGTCGTGATGGAATAGTGGTATCATGGGCTTGCAATGAATTAAATGTACGAACATGTCAGTTCAGGGATCATTCAAACACCAGTTTTCATTTCTTTTTTTTTTTTTGCGTTTTTCAGACGATGCATCATTATTTATCCAACCTGTATCAACGACATATTTCTGTTCAAAAAAATTACCACAAGCAAATGTATCTTGTCAAAATATCCTCCATGGAGAAAGAGATATTTTAGCCAGACTGCATTTGAATAATTTGCCGCACTTCATTATTGGCTTGTACATATTCATTCTAGTCGTCTACCTGGGCACAGCAGGATTGATTCACGTATGTATTAGAGACATATTTGCAGAGTTCTCCTGTTATTATGCATATTTATTTTATTATCATATACATTTAAAGTAAACAAAACACTAAATGTTCAGAAGAGGCGCACGACTTAGGTGAAAGTAATTCAATTCCAAATAGATGGTCAAACTGAAAGAATGTGGACCTCCTTTGTCGCATTTAAATAACGTTCTCTTATACCTACTAATTTTATTCTTCAAGAGGATAAAGTTTCAGATACACCTGTTCTTCCAGATATTTTCAAGGAATTTTCTCGAAAATATCGCAAATAAACATACATTTTTGTTTATTTATTTCTTCAATTTTTTTTCATTTTCTTATAGGTACTTATTTTTTTCATTCTTTACAGAACGCATTTTACGTAAAAAAGAAGGGTGCGTGTGCGTTGTGGAAAATTCAGTCTGGAGAGTTCATGGCTCCAGACTTGGAAAACGAAGGGATCTTGGAAGTATGCAAAGGATTCTTTAATGTATCACTAGTCGCTGGGACTTTATTTTGCTACATTCTCAATCAAGGACCTTTGTCAAAAGTGTACTTTAATTTAGATGGTTCCCAGTTTTGGTGGACGTTGATTCAAGGCCCAGTTTTACTTCTTTGGCAGGTACTCTTCTCAACCAGGTCGCTCGACACCAAGTACTTCTTTCTTCCTCTTCTTTTTTCAATGATTCTATATACTGCATGCAAAGGATACGGCCAAGCAAATCGCTAATCCAAAGTAAAATCGCACAAAAATTACGAGAAGCACGTGGAAAATGTCTGCAATCCACTCCCCAGCGCGCTTAGAGAGACACAATAAAATCTGACTTAAATAAACAAAAAATTTTGCGAACTGTTGTGAACATTCTTTACGTGTGAATGCAATTGGTTAAGGGTTTTTTTTCCACAAAACAACGAAATAAGAAGCAAATAAACGATTGAAAACGGTTCAAATCATACACGAGAAAAAGTGTGCAAGTAATTGTTTGTTTATCCATTGATTTATTTTTTTTTTTTTGCATCTCTCTGGTCAAACCTGAATTGCCGACCAATGAGGAAAACTATGCCGCACGCGTGAAAGGTGTGAGTAAGCGTGTTACAAGCGACGCAAATTGTGCGCTAAAGGGTGGCTTTCAGTCTTTTTTGCTGTGCCTCATGTGTAATTTTACCTGCAAAAAGTTCACTCACTTGTCAGTACCTCTTGCGTATAACAGTTTCATAAGTTTACACAGGTAAAACATTGCCCAGAGCCACGTAGGTAATTTAAAATATTTAGGTCAGATCAAATTACAACAACGCACTTTTCATTCATTTAAATCATCGACTTCTTAAATTTTTGCATTTGAAATTTAATCATTGTTACAGTTCATACTTGTTGACATTAATATTGTCTCAAGAACGCACTACTATGGAAAATCATGCCTATAGAGTTAATCATTGGAGGCTTTCAATCCTACTCGGAAACAATTATAATCGGACAGCCAAGTTTCCACTTTCTAATGACTCCTCGCTTTATGACAAGTTTATTACACTGAGAAAGTTATAAAAACGCAAAAAGTGACTGCAGGATAAATTCCGATATTTTTTTCGCTAAATATTTTAGGAGAAAGGGAGAGGGTCTCATGTATTGAGCTTGAGCTGTTTCTTTTGGTTTCAATGGGAAAACCATTTACTTTTATTAGAAATAGTAAAAATATAAATATAACAACCAAAGGGTAAAGAAACAACAGTTTTTATTGTGATAAATAGTCATATCAGTTGGAATAAACAATTTGACGAAAATCTGACGCTTTTTGTGTTTCGTGCATATTTTTGCGTGACTGAGTAAATTTTCGATCGAACAGGATCATGAGGAATACTGGCGTCATCGAATTTTCCATTCACGGTGGCTATTCAAGAAATTTCACAGTGTGCATCACAAGTATAAACACCCAACGAGCTTCGTTACATTTGCGTGGCATCCTTTCGAAATAACTGTGTTCTTCTTGATTAGCATGACGCCATTTTTTGTGGTTCCAGTATACTTCGGTGAGTAATTTTTGGGGTTTCTTCTTCCTCTTTTTTTTTAGCAAAATGACAAACCAACGTCAGTTGAATATCTAGATAGAGTTTGCACAATGGAACTTCTAAGGATATTGACAGTTTTCTCTGGAAATTACGAGGGTTATCCAAAAAGTAAGGTTCCCTACCTTGTATCTTCCGAACGAAAAGAGATAAATCAAATCGGTAAAAAAGGTATATATTAAACATACTCTAAGCTTTAAAACAAGCTCAAGTTTTTGAAAATCGGTTGAAGAGTTCGCGAGAAAACTCAATTTTACTGAGACGACCTCCTGTCGTCGCGTGCCCACCTCCGAGGTCAGGATGCGCGGAGAGTCGCTTACTTCAGACTCGGCTTATCGCCTCTAAACATCAAATCAAAAAGGAATTTGAGATATATTATTAAGTAGGCCTTACCTTACTTTTTGAGATGGTCTCCGCATCTTTTTTGACATTTCTGGTATCATTACAGCAGCTTTTTTCATGCCTCCCGCGTAGAAGGTCTCGTCTTGGCTCAAAAACCAGTCATTGCCAGCGCTCTGCGCCTCTAAATCGGTTGGAAATCGCTTTCCACAGTGGGAGTTTTTCATTTTAGGAATAGATAAAAGTCACCTGAGGCTAAATTAAGAGAGTACAGAGGATTTGGGAAAAATTTTACCACGGAAAGCAACTGATTTGGAAGTGCTGACCGCTGGCAATGACTGGTTTTTGAGCCAAGACGAGACCTTCTACGCGGGATGCATGAAAAAGCTGCTGTAATGATACCAGAAATGTCAAAAAAGATGTGGAGACCATCTCAAAAAGTAAGGTAAGGCCTACTTAATAATATATTTTAAATTCATTTTTGATTTGATGTTTAGAGGCGATAAGCCGAGTCTGAAGTAAGCGACTCTCCGCGCATCCTGACCTCGGAGGTGGGCACGCGACGACAGGAGGTCGTCTCAGTAAAATTGAGTTTTTCTCGCGAACTCCTCAACCGATTTTCAAAAACTTGAGCTTGTTTTAAAGCTTAGAGTATGTCTAATATGTACCTTTTTACCGATTTGATTTATCTCTTTTCGTTCGGAAGATACAAGGTAGGGAACCTTACTTTTTGGATGACCCTCGTAAATTATCATATCATGCTACATGAAACTATTTCAGTCTAAAGACTTTGCATTTTTACACATGCATGATGTGATCTAGCGTCGTTTCAATTCTGTCCTCCGAATTCCAAAAAAACTTTTTTTTGCCGGTTCTGATGTGATTTGATGATTTTTTTAGTATTTTTACGGGGAAAAAATCCTCACATCACAACAGAACCAAAAAACAAGTAAGTTGCGATCAGTAATGCAATTCAATCTGATAAGTTCATTATCAGCCCCCCCCCCCCATGACATTTCCTGAGTAAGTTTTCGTCATGAGTCATCTAAAATGAGAAAGGAATCACCATTGAGTGGCTTGGAGGGCGAGGCGCATGAGTGCAGTTTTTGAAAAAATTGAGATATTAATGATTTCGAGTAAAATTAGTCGTAATACATATTCTGTGAAAAATTTGCTCCCAAATTCCAATTATTGAGCATCAAAAAGTCAGTTTGAACTTGTTCTCCGTCATGAAGATCTACGTAATTTTGAAACTTCCAACATGTATTTCTCGAAACAGTGAAAATTGCACTTATGCGCCTTGTCCTCCAAGCCTCTCAATTGTCCTTTAAAAGTACGACTTCTTAATTTTTCAGGGTGGATTGTTGCGATCAGCGTGTTTATAATTGGCCACAATATGCTCGACCATTCTGGAATCAATTTGAAGGCACCGTATTGGTTGCCATTCCTCCCAGATATCGTTTTTCATGACAGACATCATCAGCGTGGCAATGTCAATTTTGGGTCTCATTTTTGGTTGTGCGATTTTGTAAGTTTAATTCTTCTTTCGTATGATGTAATCAAGATTTTGAGCTGGCTCGTCTTGCACTTGCAAGCGTGCTTTGCAATATATCGATTATTATGCTATTTAAACCTATGGAAAAGGATCGATAAACAGGGTGTTCGCAGCGGACACCTGAATAATCGATTTTTCATAGGTTTAAATGCCATAACAATCGATGTATCGCAATTCACGCCACGCCACTGTGTTCATACTGTGGCCTACTCCCTGAGGGCCAAAATCGGCTTGAGTTAGGTTCAGGGCCGGATTTACTTACTTGCTGCCCATGGGCCGCCTGTATTTTGCCGCCCCCTTCTCATTCGTTTGGAAACATCAATAAAAACCATCAAGTGAACGTGCCAGCGGGGGAAGGATGCAGAAGACGCGTTTACTTGTGTTGGACACATTTTTTGGGAAAGCCCTGTCAACACTACTAGCCAAAGTTCACGGAACTTTGCGCGAAAGTTAAGTTTCGTAAACCTATTTCTGTGTGGACAAGGCCTTCCATTCAGAAGAAATGAACGAAAAAATTATGAAAGAACAAACATAAATGTAGTTTAATGATTTTAACTTCCGCCGCCGCGCCGCGCAGACTGCACTGTCTTTGGCGCAATGCGTGAAGTATTCCGACAGTCTTGTAGGCGCTAAGCGTTTCACGCTGACCGCAATGCGTGAAGTATTCATGCATTCTTGTAGGCGCTAGCCGTTTCACGCTGACTGCAGCGACCGCACTGTGTTTGATGCAATGCGTGAAGTATTCGTGCAGTCTTGTAGGCGCTAATATGTGTTACATGCCGACTGCCGCGCCGAGGGCTTCTCCTTTTCATCTCAAGTCCTCGTCATCATTTCTCTCTAAGTCGCGCCGTTCCAGGCCAAATTGCGTGCTTGGTTTCTCTCTTAACTCGACTAATTAAAGGTGCTGTCTCTTGTATCACTGAAAGACGACAAAATTAGAAATTACTATACTCTCAGGAAATGAGAGATTTTGTTGCCTTTTCTCGTTTGTAATTTTTTTTCTAATTTCGATTTTTTTATACCTACATTTAAAAAAATTGCAAAATTTGCCGCCCCCTAGATTTGGCGCCATGGGCCGCGGCCCATGTGGCCATCCCCTTAATCCGGCCCTGGTTAGGTTGATAATGTCTTCAGTGTTTTTACTTAAATATATGCCTGTCTATTTTTTCATTATTTTTCTGACCAGTTACTTACCGTGGTAAAAATATGGATAATCGCAGTCATGCGAAGTAATGAACTTCAATATTTGGAAGCAAAATATTTGTATATAAATAACTATACATCAATAGGGTGATAACAGAGATTTTGAGTGTAGTTTGCGAGGATTAAAGGATAATGCGCTCTCTGTTATTCAAACGCGGAGCATTTATGCGTGGATATAAGTCGTCTGAGTAACTTTACCACGTTGAGTAAAACGGGAATTTTTGAAGAAGTATTTGACAAACTGGAAACAGTATAGGTTCCGCCCCATCCAAAAATGTAAAACGACACACAGGTTCACGCATTTCGATCGTATACATATGCATCTGATGGTAAATAGTGATTTATTTATAGTATCTAGTGGAAACTTGTTAAGCTGTTATGTCATGGATTTATTTTGATTTGATTATGTATTTCTGTTTTGAAGCTGTTCGGGACTTGTGAACAGGTTCGATCATGAAATATGGATGAGCTACTTCTCTCAAGTGATCAGCCATTCCAGGTGAATGATCTCTACCGTGGTACACCGTGCGACTACTATAGAAAACTAAGTAGTGCTTTTTAATATGAAACTCCTAGCGAATACATAAAAAATATAAAAAAACTACACAAACGTCTTGAGTTAAAGGGATTTGTTCCTCTCAACATTTAACTAGTTTTAACATCGATGTAGAAGTCACTTAAGAAAAATAAATCCTGCATTAGATAATTGCCGAAAAAAAAGGTTTCATGGTGTATTGGCATATTTGAAAGCACGTTATAACACGCTCTGGTTAGTATAAAGAAAAATCCACGTAAGTAGCAGTGCGCCCATTCAATGTCCGTCAAAGGTTCCGGTATTCGGCACTTTTTTGTTCCAATTTCTCTCACTCCATGACTGTCAAAAGCTTCGGGATTCTTTTTAGATCTTTTTCTAAAGTTCCAAGAGAGTTCCAAAAAAAACGCAAAAGATCCGGAACATTTCGGGAATTTCAAAAGTTCCGCTCTGAAAAAAAAATTCTCGGCGTCTTTACCAAGGTCCGTTGATACCTTTACCATCTCACTTTTTTTTTACCAATTATTGGTAATTTTACCAAGACACTGGTGAGCTTACCTAAAAACCGGTATTTTTACTGTTTTTCAGGTAAGAATACCACTTTTATTGGTAATCGATTCCCGGTAACTTTCACTGCTTAAAAAAAAACTCTTGGTTCAAGAGTGCAGTTTCTTGTCGCCAGATTTAAGAGTCTGGACTCTTGTTTCAATGCAAAATCCGCTTGAATCAATGCAAAATCCGCTTGAAACAAGAGTTCAAGACTCTTATATCCGGCGACAAGAAACTGCACTCTTTAGTCAATGCACCGCGGCATTGGTCCAAGAGGTTTTTTTTACCAGTGTTGTCATTTTATCTCGGTAATTCTACCACAGTCGATAAAAAATATTGGCGTTTCTACCAAGGTCCAGTAAAATTACCGAGAAAGTTCAATAATTTTACCGAGATTTCTTGGTAAAATTACCAATTCCATAAATGGTAATTTTACCAAGAAAAAACTGGGATCAAATAGAACCCTGAATTCTTGGTAATTTACCCTTTTCTTAGTACATACACCGAGATTTTTTTTTCAGTACATGACTGTCAAAAGCTCCGGGATGCTTTTTAGATCTTTTTCTAAAGTTCCAAGAGAGTTCCAGAAAATGCAAAAGATCCGGAACATTTCGGGAAATTCAAAAGTTCCGGGATAATACAGGGAAATATCAAAATTTCCGAGCCGACATCGGTTGGTCCAGTGGTTAGCGCAACTGATCACAGACCTAGATGTCCCGGGTTCGAATCCCGGCCTCGGGGGCAAGATTTGATGGTCTCAGATCTTGTCACCGTGGAGTGGCATGGATGTTTCTCTTCGTTTCTTCCTTCGTTTCTTCCTTTGTACTTCTGTTTCTACTGATGTTGTAATCTCCCCATCATTTAGCGGTGGCTGTTTGTCTACACGACTAAGGCCAATGAACTATACCTAGAGTGCGCAAGCTCTCAAAAAAAAAAAAAAAAAAAAAAAAAAAAAATTCCGAAATTTGGAACTAGTTCCGGGAAATGGGAGCACTGGAAGTAGTATTTTCTTCGGAGCAAAAGTGTGAAAAGTGGAACTTAAGCGAGGACTTTGAAGTAAGATAACCCCAACCGCGGACGTTAAGTATTCAAAGATATGGTAATAAACAGCGCGGCGGAGACTGCAAAGAACCAATCGCCCAGGGGTCGAGTTAATGAAGTATGAAGAACGCCAAGAAAAACAGAACATTAGTAATGATCCCCCGCTTGAAATTGAATTAAATAACAATTTATACGGATCAGATTTCGCTCGAACGAAGCTCAAGTTTGGCGCCCGGGAGGAGGAGGGGAGGGGAAGGACAAAACGCAATGTAGCGTGAGGACCCGGGAACATCTCACTCTAGGAACCCTTCAGAAGGGATCCACGGCTGCCAATCTTCAAATCCATGTATGTGAAATCAAGGGATGCCCTACCAGGGTGTCTAGTATTTTTTCATTTTGAAAATCCTGATATTTTCCTGATATTTTATAAAAAATTCCTGATTTTTTCATTTTGAAAATTCCTGATATTTTCCTGATTTTTCGACGACTCCTGGCATGGTAGGCAAAAAAGCGGTAAGACTTCTCTGCTGAGGAGATTCGCGTAAGAAAAATTCCTGATAAAACGTCCAATTTTTCCGATTTTCCTGATTTTTTCCTGATCGGCCAAAATCCCTGATATTTTCCAGTTTTTCCGGTTTTTCTGATGCTAGACGTCCTGCCTACTTTGCTGTAGAGTCCCTTTATACTGAGAGTAAAGACAAGGCGAATCCATGTCTGATCGGTTCCCGTATTTTAGGTCTTTACAGTGTCACACACGGGAATAAAGATTACAGTTTCACCAGTCATGCAAAGATTAAAAACTGGAATGAACCGAGACATTGGGGGTACGGCAAGGAACAAATGAAATGAGATATGGAACGGAGATAAGAATTTGGGAATGGGGTCATCAAAAATTACAAAAAACGTCCGATTTGTGTAACCTTCATTCCCGGTTGTGACATCCATGTCCATTGTCTTAACTCTCTATATAGAGACTCTACTCTGCTGTCTCATCCGATGTGTTAGTATAACGACCTCTCGATTGTATAGACTGATTTAGTGACTATGTCATTCGATATAATATCGACCTCTTGGTTGAAACCGAAACAAACTGATTTAACCTCATGTGCGAATTCTTCATGAGTTAAATAAGTGTTAATTTATCAAAATTAATCATTGACCGCTACTAAATCAATTAGAGACTCATTAAACACGGGAACTTGCAATTGTAAGAAACATTTGGACGCACTTTACCACCACGGTGCAAAGGCGACCATGCCATGGCGACTTAGCCCGCAATGATTGACGGTTTAATGTTTTTTATATTTTTATTTATTTATTTTTTTTTGCGGAACGGACCTCCTGAAAATACAAATGGCACGTTGCGCGGATAGTGAAGGCAGTTATTACTTATTAAAAAAAATTAAAGAAGGGAAAATACACGAATGGGCAACACTGCAAGGAGGAGACAAAAATGTTTTGGAACTTTCTTCTTTCCTATTTTGCACAATTTTCGTCCCTGTCCCGATGAGTCATCCTTCCCTGAGAGGCTGACTTCGTCCCTGCATCCCTTTTTGATTCGAGCTCTTTCGAAGGGTGGAATTCATCATCTCACTGACTTCTGGTTTTAATTCGGTCGCAAGTTCCACTCGCGTGACACTTTCAACTGTATCGGATTTCCGCTTGCGGGAGGGATGAGAAAGTTGGGAATGTTCAATGTCAGTGGCGTGGCGTGCGCTGCGATTTTTCGATTGATCTGCCATTTAAACCTATGGTAAAGGATCGATAAACAGGGTTCGTAACGACCACCTTAATAGTCGATTCTTTATCACAGCTTCAAATGGGAAAATATCGATGATCGATCATTTACGCCTCGCCGCTGTTCGATGTAAAAGTTACTGTATGTTGAAAACCCTCCCATTGAAACACCGGATCTGCGCATCCTAAAAATGGACCAAAAGCTCGGAAAAAAGAGCGTTTGAAGTCTGGTCGCATGAACGGCCACGAAGGTATATAATTGATTGATTTTTGAAGAACTACAGAACTACTTGAACAAGTACGGTAAAAAACTTAGATTTGAGGAAAACGCATTTGAAAGTTGAAGACGCCGCGCCGTATCTCCAAGGCTTTTTAATTATTTTTTTTCCCCTCTTCTAATCGAAAACCAGATTTTAGATTCTGCTTCCAGGCACTGCCCGTCGGATTTTTGAAATTTCCAAACTGGTTTTTAAATATACTTGGTCGTTGAATGGTGCTTCAACAAAAATTTGCATTTCCATGTTTTTTCTCCTCTTTTTTTCGTTTTTTTTTTCTTCCTTTAGTCAGAATCTACTGATACTAAAAGAATAGCATTCAAAAGTAGGTCCATTGTGATTTTCAAAAGCCCTCAAAAACATAACACAGTGCTCCCCGGCCGGAACGACACACGGGTTTATCGCAAATATGAGTTCATTTACTGCGCATATCAAGTACGTTAATTTGATGTAAAAGCAAAGCAGCGCTGTCCATCTTCGTGTGTGATATTGTCAAGCTGAATTAAATGTCGCTTTCTTTCTTCAATAAAAACTCGACAAGCGTCGAGAGCTAGCGGTCTTGGAACCACAGATGCCAAATTTTGATTGACTTCTTGAATTTTACATTTAAACAAGGCACTGTTGATTTTTAGGTTGATTAAGTGCTAGTTTCCCGATTCGCGATTTTGTGTCCGCATAAGTTTGTAATATTCACAAATTAAAAATTGTTTTCCAAAATAAAGTACACATTTGTTTTGTGGACTTCCATGTCAAGTATCAATTTTACAAAAACCTCTCATGGATTGCATCTCGTTTCAAGGTGCTAAGTGAATCTTTTCGCTTGGATACGGATGCCTCACAAGATAAATCTCGTCTGGGATGTTTCAGGTCAAGTACCTTAATGGTCCGGTGAAGTGTGCTCCACGTCTGAACCGCGCTTCAACCCCTAGAACTATTAGTTGCAGCCCTTACGAGGCTCCACCCTTCGGTGTAAATTACGCACATGTGAAGATGTGAAAGATTTATAAACTATAAAGCCCCGGAACGCTGAGATATTTTGCATTTCTCCCTCTGGGTTGCCAAAGCTATGCAAGAAAATGAATCAAATTCAATCATGCTATTTCCATTCCAACAAGTTTAGAATATAAAACGGATTGCATTTAGCAAAAAAGAACCAGAGTGATTATACAGTGTTGTGAAAATGTTGCCTCTCCATAATTATCTAAAAAATCTCCCGGAATAGCAAATAGTCTTTTCTTCCCACCAAAAAATGGTTAATTATAAAGAAAAATAACTCTGTAAATCTGAATAATATGCATTTATTAAGTATTTTTAAAAGAAAAGGAGAGGTTGGACGATTTTGAAAACGAACTGTAATCGCTCTGGTTCATTTTTGCTAACCCTGGTAAAAATTGGCGATAAGGGCTGCGTTTCAAAATACCATAGGAATTCTTATAGCCGGCTAAAGAAGGCTACAGAAAATCATATAGCTGGCTGTAGAATGCGGAGAAAATCATACGGCCAGGCTATACGAAGCGATAAAAAATTATGCAGCCGGGCTATAGTTCCTATCGCCGGCTTTACACTTTATCGCCTGGCTGTTGCTTTTTCGCCATCGATTATAAAAGGCTATAAGAAATTGTGTAGAAATTCGTGTGCTTTGGAAATCATTAAGTTTGATACGGAACCACCTTAATATTTACAAAACACACATTATATTTTCCTTTAATACATATTTTTTTTCATCAATTAAAATGAGAATAATCCATACAGGATGTGCAAACATTTCCAAATCATGAGTTGAATAACGCTGACTCCGCGCAGATTAAATATTAGAGCCTAACACAAAGCGGAGCGGCGACGCACTGGCGCCTACAAACCTAACTGGGATACTTCACGCATTGCGCAACGCGTGAAGTATCCTTGTTAGGTTTGTAGGCGCCAATGCGTGTTTCGCGCTGGCTGCCCGCCTGCCACGGCGCTTGAAGCAACTATTTCACACCAGAGGTATTGCACAGTATCATACGAAACTGAAAGCGCTCTAATATATTAGTAATGGCAGGCATCCATCGAAAGTACGGAGCTTTCCTCGCAAAATAAATCAAGATACTACGGCCCAAAAAGAGCGCAGTATTCCAAAAACTCACTAAGTCCTAGCATCCGTAATTAGTAACGTTTAGCATACACTTTATCGCCTGGCTGTTGCTTAATCGCCATCGGCTATAAAAGGCTATAAGAAATTGTGTAGCCGGCTATAGAAGCTATTGGAAATCGTACAGCCGGCTGTAGGTCTATGGTATTTTGGAACACAGATTCTACTGCCAATTTTTACCAGGGAAATGCGATCCAAATGATGGGACGTAGAAATGCCAAGTGATAGATTTGGCAATCGGAAGTTAGCTGTACTCACTCACAGTTTGTGGTTTTCAGTTCTAATAATCAAACTTCGATCAGTTGAGAAAACGGAAGTAATTTGCAAATAATGTGAGTTTTAGTGCAGGTTCGGCAATCCCGAATGGAAGTTTAGTTCCCATGACTGAGATCCATCGGTATCTTGACTGAACAATTTAGTGTTCCAAATGAACTGAAGTTTTTTCTTCGTGTTTTGGATCATGTTGACCAAACACGTTCTTGGCACATTTTGAAAACGTATCCCAAAAACGTCGGATAATAAATTAACTGCACACCCAGCGAAATGTATAGAATTTAAACCTTTCATGGCCTTGCATTTTGGAGATTGGACAACATTGGACATAAGTTCGCTTTCGACGAAAACTTTTTTGTAGACCACACTGGAAAAAACACATTGGATCTAGAGTCCAGACTCTTAAAAACATCGACAAGAAAAAATACTCTTGATTCAATCAGATTTAAGCTTAAATCAAGAACCAAGCCTCTTAATTTGAGCGGATTTCCTTTTGATTTAAGCTTAAATCTGATTGAATCAAGAGTCCTTTTTCTTGTCAATGTTTTCAAGAGTCTGGACTCTCGATCCAATGTGTTTTTTTTTCCAGTGTAAGTTGCGTATTGGGCATTTATTTGCACGGTCGAAAATTGATCGGACAAACGTTTTTCGACGAAATTTCACAGGATCAAAATGATCTATAACCATGACACAGACCGCAGCTTCATCTAGGGGCACCTTCGGAGAGATAAAAAAAAAAAAAAAAAAAAAAAAAAACAAACAAACAAACTATATTTGGACCGATGAAAATCGCTTCTTCGGTCTGGCATTTAACCTTGAGACACCCTGTACCCGCACTGAAAAGCTCGTTCTCTCAAGAGCTGCACTTGGCTGTACTCTATTTTCGACGCACTCCGCTCCCGCCAAGCCGCCGCGCTCGAGCGGGAACCGCCTTCAAGAGGGGCGCTCGTCACTCAAGCTCAGCCTCGGAGTCATCCGCGGAATCATTCATTCGCTCATCCATTCAGCCTCCGCGTCCTTCCGTCGTAAGGGCGTAACTCAATTTCCACGTGGCATCTACTGTCCATTTAATAACATGCTTGCCGGGGCTCATGAGGTAAAGTGGTTACGTCCTTTCATCTCAGGAGCGACGATTTGCGCGCCGCCGCGCCGTGGCCGCGGTAAACATCATTTAAACACCGTTTGTTCCTCGTTCTCAATGGACTATAAATGACTCCCGCACTGCAACACTACCATCCCCCGTCCCTTCACGGGTATTTTAGATCCCTCCTTCAAGTCCTGCCTTTATGGCTCCGGTGTTGTCGGCTCGCGACTAAACTACATTTGGACGTATTTATGCTAGAAGGAACTATGTGCAAGTGGAAAGATGGGGTGTACTCGTGGTGAGCTGGATAAGAAACAACGTAAAAGTGAATGCAGTTCCTTTCGAGAAAATGGAAAAGCGGGATTTGACATTCAATCAAAAGGAACTGAGCGCTAACTCGTGAGCCGTGCTGCCGTAATAGCGAGGAGAGCCGTAAGTGCAAAAATGAAGTTTTGAGAAAATGGGCCTAGAAGCTTCTGAGTGGAACATTTTATTAAACGAAGCCTCGGTTCTTTGTCAAATCGCAACCAATCATTCGATGGACTCTTAGAAATCATTTGGGGGATGATTAAAACTCAACCGATTTTATTTTAAAGGACATGAAAAAGGTAAAATTCAGTTTCATGTTAGGTTAGTATTTGGCAAGACAGCCGTAAGTGCTATCTTCTGCGTACTTCGGTGTACTTTGAACCAGTGCTGACTTAGAGTTCGAATCAGACACCCAAGTAGCATTCTTCAACGGAAAATCGCGATTTTTTCAAATTAAGTAGCGATTTTTTTACGATAAAATGGCTAGGCTCATCAAAATTTGAGCGAATTTCCTCGATCTTGTCAACATTTTATCTCCACAATATCGCGTTCAATAAAATAAAATTTCTATTCTTATTGATCATGAGCGATAATATTGGGATGGAGAGCTGCCGATAAAATAGCGATTTTATAGCAAATTTATGCAATTAAGTCGCAATTTATCGCAATTGTTTATCCGATAACATTGCAATACATCGATATCAGTAAAATCTGAATACATTCTCCAATCAAATCGTAACTTATGGCGCTGACTGCTGCTTGTGTTGTGTTGATTTTCATTCATTTATTTATTCGTGCAAATCTGCTGCTAGGGTAGGTCGGGATGAAACACACCATCCGTCGGAGACAACAATATAGTCTGTATCCCTTCTGTTTCCCTCCCTCCTTTGGTCCCTTAAAGAGTTCGTGCTCAAGAGATGGTGCTTGACGCAGGATGCAATTAAGCCTGAATCCTCTTGTGGAGAAGCACTGTCTTGTCAAACTGGCTTTGCATCAATTTTAATTGGCCACACAGCTGCAGGTGGCTTCTGTTGCCACTCTGCCTAATAGATTCCGCAAAGCGCATTATAGGCTGGTAAATGTAAATAAATATGAAAGTGCACTGCATCCTCTGCGTTAGTTTTGGAGATTTTTAAATTTTAAACCATGCGGGTATTCCCTCTCCATTCTTCCGATAAAACTGAACAATTAATATGATGCCAATTTTTTTCCATAAATGGTCGTTTCTTGCACGAAGAAAAGTAACGCCTTTCCAAAGTTGCCAAATTGACTTGCACAATTCAAATTTTCACGGAAATAAACCTGCATAGTTTAAAAATAAAGCAGGACAGGAAGTCTGCAACGTCGCAATCCGAGATACGTGGTCTGGTACTTCACCGTCGATGGTCCTTCAATGGAACATCGAATGACAATTTAATAGTTTTGAATATGACAATAGAATAGTACCTCACATGATTTTGTTCACAGCCAGTCAATTCTTTGCGCTCAATTAAATACTCAGTATCATTCACCTCGAATTCGAGGATTTATTTTACACTTCACCACATACCTGGTTGACAAAGCAGACTAAGCCTTGTGGGAAAAAAATTGTGATGTATTCTTTTAAATAAAATTGAGATATATTATTTTTAATAAAATTGATTAGTGTTTAATTTTATTTTTATATACATTTTCTATTTGCATTGTTTCTAGAATGTACAATCTTCATCCCATTGATTCTTAAAACTTGAGAGCTTTTAAACAACCTGACTTTACCAGCTTCTCCGATATCCTTAAAAGAGCGAGGAATTCGTTCATTTCAAGAGAACGAATCGTTGAAATCCGCTACGTTGATATTCATGAGGCTAATCTTGTTCACGGAAAATGTAAATCAAAATCCGATTTTGGAACAGGTTCAGCAAACGGCAGTATACACGTAAACCCCTATGCGAATTTCACAAGCGGACCCTGAAGGATCCGTGAGAAAATTACCTGCGCTTAAGAGACAAAGCGGTGGGGTCATTCAGCTATTTCTTTGGTGTGAAAATTCCCTAGAGCCTTTATAACAAGTATTAAACGGAATCTCCGACACGGGTCTCAATGCTCTCACGTCGAGACGCTGTCTGGAGTAAATGTCAAGTAATGGTATTTCCTCTTTAGACGATATTCATAATCAGTTTCGTTCTTTTACGCTCTATTAACGCTTTAATCCCCAACTCTTTTCGCTGAGTAACTTTTCAACCCTTTTCTCGGTCTAACCTTTTTCCAGTTTAGCTTTAAAACTCTAAAAAGTCATGGAGAGAGCGATCTTAAAAACGAAAACTGAAGCTTATTTTTAAAGCGAACCATTCGAGTACATGGACCGCGTCTAGCAGAAAGGAAACAAGCCACACTAGCTAATGCTAAATTTAACGGGGCAGTTTAATTTTTTACAAGAGAACGTTTGTGTGGATTCCTTTGAAAATTTTAAGGAATTTACTTCGTGCTGCGTAAAAAATTCACTGAAGTTTGCCCAAAAATCCACACAACCGTTTTTATGTTAAACATTAAATTGCCCATTTATGGCAATAACTGATGTGGCTTGGCTCCTTTCTGCTTAACGCGGTCCATATCAACGGTGAGATTGCAAAACGCGTAGATCTGTTTATAAAGCTGCAGACTCTCTGTCATAACTCATTTTTTAAAAAACATACTCAAAGTCACTTCTTGAAAACACTCCTGACTTGTCCTCATTGTTTGAGGAATATTCTGCGAACATATTTCAGGCAATAGTTCTCATTTATTCTCTTTCATAAAACAAAACGGGAGCAAAGATTTGGAAACACCGCAATTGAGCTACACATTTGTATAATTTGAACCACATTTGCAATAAGGGACCACTATTTCTAGCTCATTTTAGAAACAACATACATGCCATTGCTTTCCCTATGCTTTTACGGAAGAGCCAGAGATAGTGGCCCCATATATTGCAAAATATAATCCATTTCGTCTTCGATATGTAATGTAGTTACTACCGGGACACTAAAAAAGTTTGGAAAAATGTGAGTGGAATTACTGCAAAAAAAGTGAAAATGTTTAGAGGCATGCATTAATTGAAACGGTGATAAAAATCATTTGTGCCCTTTCTGAAGGTCTTGCAAGAGCAGAGGGTCGTAAAATGGTCGCACAAACACGTTCATCCACTGATTTACGACACTAGAGTGAAATTATCGATTTATTACGTTGTGTTTGAGGCGGAGTGGCGAGTATACGCACGCGGTACTCGCGCTTTGTTGCGACTCTACATAGAAGCTCGTAGACATTTTCCTTCTTTTGAAGTATCTTGTAGTAGTAAGAGTGCAGATATTCTGAATCCTCACTCGGTTTGGCTGGTCCCCTACTTACAGTTCGGCTACGCACAGCGCTTGCGATTGTACAACATCTGAGAGACGACGCGGACGCGGCGATGCGATGGCGAGATGGACTGCTGAAGGTCATTGTTTAGACAACTCGTGCAACAGTCAAAGTTGACTTAGACATAAATTTTGTTGAATTTTCATCCCTCCAATTAAAAGAGCGTTAAATGACAAATCACTTAGCCACTTTCAAAATCAGAATGTTGAGGATCTTGCAGGGCCGATTTGCCTACTTGCCGCCCATGGGCCTTCTGTATTTTGCCGTCCCCTTCTCATTCGTTTTGAAACATTAATAAAAAACATCAATTGAACATGCCGGAGGAGGAGGGGTGCATAAGACGCGTTTACCTACTCGTGTTGGACATATTTTTTGCGAAAGCCCTGTCAACACTACTAGCAAAATTTCACGGAACTTTGCTTCTCCATTTATAAGAAATGAACCAAAAAATTATGAAAGAACAAACATAAATGTGGTATAATAATTTTAACTTCCGCCGCTGCGCCGCGCTGATCACACTGTGTTTGGCGCAATGCGTGAAGTATTCCTGCAGTCTTGTAGGCGCTATGCGTTTCACGCCCACCGCTCCTGATCGCACTGTGTTTGGCGCAATGGGTGAAGTATTCATGCAGTCTTGTAGGCGCTAATATGTGTTACATGCCGACCGCCGCCGCGCCGAGGGCTTGTCCTTTTCATCTCAAGTCCTCGTCATCATTCCTCTCTGCGCTAAGCTCCAGGCCAAATTGCGTGTTTAGTTCCTCTCTTAACTCGACTAATTAAAGATGCTTTTGCTTTGGTTGCTCAGAATGATTTTCACAGGCTTTTGTTTCTCAGTCTTTTCTCCTCTATTTTTTCATATTTTTTTCATCATTAGTGGCAGGTTCTGAGGCCCTGAACTTCTTTACACTGATAAAAAAATCTGTGTTCTTGTGTTACTACGAAGCAAGAAGTGAAGCACAAACCAACCCAAATTCTGAGTTGTTTTGGTACAATTTGCGGTGATTTTGGGGCAGAAAACGATGGAGGAACTGGGAAACCCTAGAGTCGACCGAAGGCTCAGGTCATTTTGTGTTTTACTTCCTATATCAATCAAATTTTTTTGTGTTGAAATTTCTCTCTGTGTATATGCTTCGTGCCTACCATCCCTGATACGTGTTTATAGAACTCTCCTCTTTGCCTACCGTGATCATGGCTGAGGATCACCTATTCTTCCTACACGGAAAAAAAGTGTTCGGGGTTATCCCCTAAAATTGTGGTACTACCACAATTTGTTGGATGATACGGACATTTCTAATTAATTGTGGTAGAACCGCAACTCAAGTTAGGGTAGTACCGCAACATTTGGGTTAGTAACCTCATTTATTGGGGTACGTCTACGATTAATTAGTGTACTACCACAATTAATTGGAAATGTCCATATCACACAACAAACTCGTGCTTTTTTTTTTTTATCCGTGTACAGTTGACAGATTTCCCGGACATAGAATTTGATGAAGTTATTGCCACAGCTGCGATGGGTAGCCGCAAATACCCTTGAACTATTAAAGTCATATCCTATGAGTAATGAGGCGTTTGCCTCAGGTATAGAGTTTGACCAATTGGATGCTAATGCTCTCCTGGAACTCATTGCGGACGATCAGGCGGATTCACCTACAAACATAGGACGCTTTTGACATAAATTTACATGATAATGTAGTCAAACAGGATGCACCACATAACGACGCTTTCCGATCAAGACTCAAGTCAGGTTTTTAATTCCGTGTTTCAATTCGCAGAGGGATCAATATAATTGGCTACTCCCTCCATATTGTGGTATTTAGATAAGTTGCATGAACGCAAAATCAAATCATGAGATCATTGGCGAGTGACGTATACCTCTTGAATGGCGTTTTCATATTACTGAAGTTTATGACAATTAGAATGCGAGTGGGCCCTCATAAACATAATAACCAGATGTAGGCTGATTGGATTGCATTTTGCCAAAAGGAACCAAGAGCATTGCAATGTTGCTAAGATTGTGCAACTTACATTCTTCGCTAAAACTGGCATCACGCAAAAAATTAAATTTACAAAGGTAATTTTCGTCTTGAATTTATAGTTCATTGGGAGTATGAGATAAAACTTGTTTCGATGATCAGTTTATACTTGCAAGGTAAACAAATTTCCACAATCATAGCGATAGGTATTGGAATGCTCTTGGTTCTTTTTTGCAAAATTCAATCTCATGAAACTGAAGATTAGGATTTTAAACACGATACGCCTAAGCTAGATGGGCAAAACAATCGTGACGGTTGGTAATACACAAAACTACAGCAGAGTAGTATGATGTACTCAAGTCTAAAAAGTAGAGTGGAAGTTTTAAAAATACAATATCAGCAACATAACGATCCCCCAACACTCGCGTGTTTTTCATTCATTTTTGTCAGATTTTCAAGTTGTATGGTCTCTCATTTCATCTGACTGAAGGTTGAATGAGAGCCTCACGCGAATACGAATTCCAAATGTATCGTAAGAAATTACCATTCACGTGAATCAACTAATAGATTCGATTTTTTTGTGGAATGAGCGTTCTTAGTGACGAATATTTCCGGTCAAAAAAAAGGAAAAAAATTAGGTCAATACTTGAGACGTGCGCGAGCCACAAAATCAATTTTAGACATTTTCCTGCACCACGGTCAGACTGCAGCTTAGTGTACGCGACGTTTTCCTGTAGACTGGCGGAAAAATGGGCGTATTTAAATCAAAAGGGTCTATATCCATTCTGATATGAGCCCTGAGGTTCATAAGAATACACGCATGACAGAGTTCATGCTATAATACATACAGTTCCTTTTGATTTAAATACGTCCAAATTATACAAAGTGTCCAGATGCCAAAGTCTTACGTCGAATAGAGATGGATGTATACGGGCCTGTAAAAAACCGACACTAGAGGTCATTCCTCAGCCATCGTGGTCAATGTCACGATTTTGGGTTTATAGGGCAACGGTGTGCATATTTTCAATGGGTGCATTACTAGCTTCACGGGCATTACTGATAACTAAGTATTAACTCTGAAGCAAATGAAACCATATGGTGTGCCTTTCCGCGGTAGATGACATCAATAATTGCTTTGCTTGAGGAAGAGCATAGTTCTGAAGGTAGCAGAGCAGAATACGTGGCCTTTGACCGGACACATAGATGACTAAAGTTAAAAAGTACATATCTCTGATTGCTATATACGCTGCAAATCTCCGCTCATGTTTTTATTTTCTAAAGAAGAAATCATTTAACAGTTCTTCTTAAAATGTTAAAGGAATTTTCTTGATTCATTCAAAAGATATCCAAAGAAAATTTCGAGGTGAGGTTTTGGTAGTTTCCTTTTAAAAAAGAAAAAATTACCAAAAACTTTTTAACACCACAATGAAAATACAGCAT